>NW_027499028.1:0-123448 GCF_021521415.1 Bidens hawaiensis | reverse complement strand
GTGGTTTTCAATTTTCATACACCGATCACGTAAAAGAAATCATCGCAAACGACCATTATAATGTGTTAACTACAATTTACAGGTCATACATGGTGTATGAAACCCAAATAATGATTTAGGTTTTACGGATAAATTGTATTATGTTAAAGTGAGCATTTATAATCTTTATCTGTCACACCCTCAAGATCCACTAACGGAGTTTTACCGTCAGAGGGTGTGAACTGGCAGGATCGTAATCATCAGTTATAATTAAACCATAAAAAAAAACGTTTAAATGCAAATAAGTGCGGAAGCGTAAAAACCTTAATTCAAAAGTTGCGTCACGCAGGACGACTTAAAACCCAAGATAACTGTTAAAAATAAGTTTGCAGAACAAAAGTGTTTTCATTTAATGCATGCTCCTAAACCGCGCGCCCGCCTCGGCTACCTGAGAATAACATACTAAAAGTGTCAACACAATGTTGGTGAATTCACAAGTCATATAAAATAAATCGTTTAGCGTTTGAGTTCAGCGTTTACGTTAAGTGTTTTGCGTAACCTCGTTACGGCGTTTAAGCGTTTTTTGCGTAACCACGTTACGGCGTTTAAGTGTTTTGCGTAACCACGTTACGGCGTTTAAGTGTTTTGCGTAACCACGTTACGGCGTTTAAGTGTTTTGCGTAACCACGTTACGGCGTTTAAGTGTTTTGCGTTACCAGATAGTGTTATGTCAAATTATATATCGATAGGTAGCTAATCTATACAACAAGTATTACTAAGTGGTTCGAGACCGAAGCTGGCTGTTTATCAAGTGCCCGTCACCAGGTCAATCCAGACCATGGTAAGTGTTAGCCAAAATTACACCCACTCAACCTCCAGTTGAGCTTAGCGTCGGGTGGGGTTTGTCAAACTCAGTAGTACTACTCAACAGTGACTCGCTATTCTAAATATTAACCGGTTCGATGTGTGGGACTTCAAGTGTTACGTTTGCCGCTTAGCCTTTACAAGTGATATATAATTTATAACAAAATCTTAAATATGCGTTCATCTCAAAAATGCGTTTATCGGAGTATGTTATCTCCCCCAAGTGAAAAACGTTTGAAAACAGTTCAAAGAGCGGGGTAAGTGAACTCACTGTTTGCGAAGAATATCCCAAATTAGATCACCAAGTGATGCGCGTCGTAGAAAACTCTCTAGCGTTCTAAAATAACAAAGAGATTTTCTAAGTACCGGAACGTTTAACGAGTCTCTAGACTCGGCACATAATACCTATGCACGTAACATGTTTCGTGTTTCGTTTGTGAATCGTGTGTGACTTAAACAAGTACACTTGTGATACGATACGTGAGTGAGCAATTACTTTCGTGTCATGTATTAATAACATACTTTACTAGCAATTATCCCCGTAAGGGCATTTTGGTCAACAAATAACAATTACTAGCCATTATTCCCCATAAGGGCATTTTGGTCAAATCATGGCAAATCAATTAACAACTATTCCCCGCAAGGGTATTTTGGTCAAAACATAACAATTATATAAGAAATATCATATTTCATGCATTTATACACAACTCAGCAGCTAGTTTCATTGTGACAGAATTTCTACTTGAAAGATTGTACTATTTCACCGATCATATCATCTCAATTAATTTACAAAAAATCACCACTGAAACATACATGTCTTAGGTTTCCAGAACATATTTTATCTTATTTTTATTCCATATAGATTTCTCATAATGATCAAAACACTACAGTAAACTCATATCAGTCAGATTCATGCACAACAGAATGTTATTTGCAATTCCCGTTAAACGAAAAATCCAATAAATGCAAGACCACTTGGGTTTGGTTTCTAACTCAATGAGTCAACTTCCAGAAGTGGAACCAACCCAATTGGTCTCGTAGTTCATGAGATATAACATTTACAACATAACCTAACAGCAGGTCTAACAGCTCAGCTTTGCACAACGTTTTTGTAAAATCATAAAAGTAGACTTCTACTTATCCAAAAATTACAATTTTATACTTTATAGAAACTAGACTCAACCTAGTTTACTGCAGTACCCACAATCTCAACCAATTTTCACGTTTACACTTCGTTACAGTCACTTAAACATCGTATACACATTCTGTCCAGAATCTGTTTACATCCAAACTTAACATAATAACAATCTATGAACTATCATGCATCCATATAACCCTCTAGACACTATAACTACTATCCATGCATATCAATTACACCATACATACAAGATTAGGGTTTGTGTTTCAACTCAAATCAAAGACAACAATCAATCATACAACAACATCAATACTAGTTATCAATTCATTATCCAAATAACAACAATCATATTAATCATATGCATGAACAAAATCGGCCAGCTAGGGTTTGTTATTAACCCAACAAACATCAAATTCAATCAACAAGGATGTGAAGGATGATCAAATATACCTTCCTAGCACTTAGTTCTTGGATTAAACGCTTGAATTGATGGTGTATATGTGTGTGAAAGTGGACGGCAGCCAAGGAGAGGGGAGGTGAGAGCTCCGATCGGACTTGTAGGTTTAGAATAATAATAAGTTAGGGTTTAGTTAAGGATATATTTATAGACATACAAGTTACACTCAAGTCCCTCCACTTCTAAGTATTACTTTTCTAGCCTAACTAACTTGTTTTCATCTTGAGTTAACGTTTATAACCTTGTTATCACATAACACATAAGTCTAACACATAATTATCACATAATTACTGTTTTGACGTTTTTCGTTTATTTATCGATCGTTTGCGTCAACTTGTTTGCGTTTCGGTGCAAATCCCGAAAGACTACACGTGTAGTAAGTGTTAAGCGTCATTTAAACCCTAGTTTAAATGTAATGAAGTGTGCGTTATAGATTCAATGATCTTAAAGTTTGAATTGACGGAGTTGAGTTAACGGAGTTAACCTGAAATTGACGATTGTCACATCATTCCCATGTTAAAGAATTTTCGTCCCGAAAATTTGAGTCAAGTCGTGATGAGAGCCTGAAAGAGTAAGAAAAAATTTCAGTTTGTCATATCATCCCCTAGTAAAAAGAAATTTCGTCCCGAAATTTAATTCATACCTCCGGTGATGTTTGACGGTTTGCCGGGTTTCGCGGTTTTCGGTGTTTGGTTAGCCCTTAAAAAAGGTGAGGATACTTTTTCATCATTTGATCCTCGCGTTACCAAATGAACTCCGGTCCACGTCTCGAGTTCCAACGAACCTTAATGATTGGAATTTTGCTGTGTTTGAGCGTTTTGGTTTCCCAATCCAAAACCTCGACTGGTTCCTCAATGAAACGTAAATGTTCATCAACTTGCAGTTCCTCCAAAGGGACTACTTGGGTTTCATCAGATAGGCATTTCTTCAAATTTGATACGTGGAATACATCGTGTACACCACTGAGTTCTGTTGGTAGGTCCAGTCGGTACGCCACCGGACCAATGCGCTCAGTTATCCGGTACGGACCAACATACCGTGGGTTGAGTTTGTTTCGCTTCCCAAAGCGGACCACACATTTCCAAGGTGAGACTTTGAGTAACACCCGATCGTTCACTTGAAATTCGAGAGGTTTTCGGCGCTTGTCGGCGTAACTCTTTTGGCGATCTCGTGCTGCCGCCATGCGATTTCGGATTTGAACAATCTTTTCCGAGGTTTCGAGTACCAGTTCTGGACCAGTGATTTGGCTGTCACCCACCTCTGCCCAACAGAGTGGTGATCGGCACTTCCGTCCGTACAACGCTTCAAACGGCGCTGCCTTAATACTTGCGTGGTAGCTTTTATTATACGAAAACTCTACCAAGGGTAAGTGGGGTTCCCAACTTTTTCCGAAATCTAAAACGCATGCACGCAACATATCCTCCAGGGTCTGAATAGTTCGTTCACTTTGCCCATCCGTCTGAGGATGGTATGCTGTACTCATATCGAGACGGGTGCCTAGTGCGCTTTGCAGCGACTTCCAAAAGTGCGAAGTGAAACGAGAATCTCGATCGGAAATGATCGAGACAGGCACTCCGTGTCTAGACACCACTTCCTTCATGTATACGTGAGTCAGTCTTTCCATTTTGTCTGTTTCTTTAATCGCTAGGAAGTGTGCCGATTTAGTCAACCGGTCAACGATCACCCAGATGGTATCGCATCCCGTCGGTGTCTTAGGCAAACCCGTAATAAATCCATTGAGATGTGTTCCCATTTCCACATTGGGAGTTCCGGTTGTTGCAGTAGACCAGATGGTTTCTGGTATTCTATCTTGACTCTGGCACAAGTCAAGCATTTGCTCACGTAGGTGGCAATGTCGGCTTTCATGTTCGGCCACCAGTAAAGTGCTTTTAAATCATGATACATTTTATCTGAGCCAGGGTGGATAGAATATCGGGACTTGTGAGCTTCGTCCATCACTAGAGTTCTCAACTCTCCGTGTCGTGGAACCCAAATCCGGTTCTCAAAATATCGGACCCCGTCCGATCTGGCTTCAAGTTGCTTGTTCATGCCCCGCATGAGTTCCGATGGAAGATTATCATCTTTCAAAGCTTCAAGTTGCGCATCGCGAATCTGATCGGGTAAGCTGGCATGAATCGTGAGTTGCAATGCTCTCACCCGTCTGGGTTTATCTGTTTCTTTTCTGTTGAGGGCGTCGGCCACCACATTGGCCTTGCCAGGGTGGTACTTGATGGCACAATCGTAATCTTTAAGCAACTCGACCCAACGACGCTGTCGCATGTTCAGCTCCTTCTGATCGTAGATATGTTGGAGACTCTTGTGGTCGGTGTAAATGGTAAACTTGGTACCGTACAAGTAATGCCTCCATATCTTAAGAGCAAACACCACAGCTCCGAGTTCCAAATCATGGGTCGTGTAGTTCTTCTCGTGAACCCGTAGTTGTCGAGAGGCGTAGGCTATAACCTTCTCGAGTTGCATCAGCACACAACCGAGACCTTGTATAGATGCGTCACAGTGTACCTCAAAATTTTCCGTTCCCTCGGGGAGGGCTAAAATAGGGGCGCTACAAAGCTTGGTTTTCAACAGTTGAAACGCGGATTCTTGCGCGTCACCCCAGTTGTACTTAGTGCCCTTGTGGGTCAAAGCGGTGAGGGGTTGAGCAATCTTTGAAAATCCCTCTATGAAACGCCGGTAGTAGCCGGCCAGTCCTAGGAATTGTCGCACCTCAGTCGGAGTCTTAGGTGCTTCCCAGTTTTTGATGGCCTCTACCTTACCGGGATCGACATGGATACCATTCTCGTTGATCACATGTCCTAAAAAGTGAACCTCGCGAAGCCAAAATTCACATTTCGAGAGTTTAGCATACAGTTGTTCCTTCTTCAATAGTTCCAGAATTACCCTTAAGTGCTCTTCGTGGTCAGTCTCGTTCTTGGAGTAGACGAGAATATCATCGATGAAAACAATCACGAACTTGTCGAGGTACGCCTTGCATACTCGATTCATGAGATCCATAAATACGGCTGGCGCGTTGGTTAGGCCAAAAGGCATAACCGAGAACTCGTAGTGACCATACCGTGTTCTGAAAGCCGTCTTTGAGATATCTTCTTCGCGCACTCTCAGCTGGTGGTAACCGGATCGCAGATCAATCTTCGAGTAGTAACTCGATCCCTGAAGCTGGTCAAACAAGTCATCAATTCGGGGTAAAGGATAACAGTTTTTGACCGTCACCTTGTTCAACTCCCGGTAGTCGATGCACATTCGGAAAGTCCCGTCCTTCTTTCGGACAAACAAGACAGGGGCTCCCCATGGCGATGAGCTAGGTCGGATAAAACCCTTATCCAACAAATCTTGCAACTGAGTGGACAACTCCTGAAGTTCCGCCGGTGCGAGCCGATACGGGGCTCGTGCTATGGGTGCTGCACCGGGTGTCAACTCGATTTGGAATTCGACTTGACGAATAGGAGGGAGTCCGGGCAAATCCTCTGGGAAAACTTCCGGGAAGTCTCGTACAACAGGTATATCTTCAATTCGTTTCTCCTCCGCGGGTTTCTCAACAATCTGCGCCAAAATTGCCGGATGACCCTTTCGTAGATACTTCTGTGCTTTCATAAGGGTAATGATGCTGGTGGTCGTGCCGCTTCTCTCGCCTCGGACCGAAATGATCTCGCCGGAAGGGGTGGTAATATGGACTATCTTATCATGGCATATAATCTCCGCTCGGTTCTCGGATAACCAGTCCATGCCGACAACGACATCGAAACTACTAAGCGTAAAAGGAATAAGGTCGATGTCAAAGACATGACCTGACAATTTCAACTTACATCCCGCAAGTATATGAGTTGTTACCACAGTTTTACCGTTAGCTAATTCAACAGGAAACTTAGCGTCTAACGGGGTTGGAGTAAGGTCTAAAAGTTGGCTAAAGGCTTTCGACACAAAACTCCTATCAGCTCCAGTGTCAAACAAAATAGAAGCAAAATAATCGTTTACAGGGAACTTACCAGACACCACATGCGGATCATTGCGGGCTTGACCCGATCCAATCACAAACGCTCTTCCTTTGCCATTGCCTCCACCATTACTGCCACTTCCATTACCCCCATTGTTGTCATTCTGTTTCAGCTTGGGGCAATCTTTTCGGAAATGACCTTCCTGTCCACATTCAAAGCATCCCTTTGTTGTCATCGGTTGCTTAGGAGCACCCTTTGCCGCAAGGTCTCCTCTACATTCTTTCGCTTGGTGACCTATCTTTCCGCATCTTTGACACTTGACACGGTCACACTGGCCAACATGATGATAGTTGCACCTGTTGCACTTTGGATATTTCCCAGCATATCCGCTCGAAACCTGCCCGCTACCGTTGTTGTTGTTGTTGTGATTCTGAGTGTTAAAGCTCCGAGTGAACTCGGGCTTACGGTAGTGTTGTTGCGGTGGGAGGTTCGAGGATGAAGATCTGGTGTTGTCGAACTTTCTCTTCCCGCTGTTCGGGTTGCTGTTGCTGTTATTGTCGTTGCTCTGGTTGTCACGGGCTTTAACGGTCGAACCCCTCGGTGGTAACGCACCTTGGGTCATAGCCTGATCCGTCAGTTTGTGAGCTAAACAGATCGCTTGTTGGATCGTGGCTGGTCTGGAAGATGTCACCATGCCCTGAATCTGCGGTGCTAATCCATCAATGTACATTTCTATCCTCTTGCTCGGCGGATCCACCATCCGCGGACACATCACAGCCAACTCGTGCGAACGAGTAGTGTAGGCTTCGATTTCCGAACCCACCATCTTTAACGACCAAAATTCTGATTCTAACTTTGAAATCTCTTCTCTCGAACAATACTCCTCTCGCATCATGTTTTTGAACTCCTCCCAGTTCATTGCGTTTGCCAGTTCCAATCCAAGGATCTGGACGTTTGAATTCCACCAAGTGAGGGCGGAATCCTCAAGTGTCCCAGCAGCGAATTTGACCCTACTGGCAGGGGGACAATTACACATTTCAAAGGCCGACTCGGCCTTCTCAGCCCAACGCAGGAAGCCTATAGCTCCCTCAGTGCCCTTAAACGTACTGGGCTTGCAGTCACGGTAGTTCTTGAAGGTACACGTTCCACTCGGACCTCCAGTTTGATTCTGAACGTGTGCGGCTAAAGCGGCCGCAACATGGTCATTCAGCAGAGTTTGGAGTTCAGCTGCAGTCATGCTGATGTTACCACGTCCTCGTCCAGCGTTTCTTCCAGCCATTTCCTAGAATTACAGTATAAAATGTTAAACATGAATTTTTCTTTCATATACAACACACCATACATGTAATAAAAAGATAGGTAAGAAGGAAAATAAGAAACAACATCACATCACAACCACATATTAGTCTAAATAAAAATGCATGATTAAAACCATTGTATTCGCTACAAAGTATTTCCAATCAATCCTTAAAATCATAGAAAAATAATAGTTCGGATGGAGACAACCCCTCCATCTAAGTGTCATCAGTACTAGATGTCGTCATCTGAGGACACCTCTGAGTGTGCCTCCTCCTCAGCCGGTTCTTCCTCCGGTTCTTCTTCGGGTTCCTCCTCGGGATCTTCCTCGGGATCTTCCTCAGGCTCCTCTTCGGGATCTTCTTCAGGTTCTACTCCAGGCTCTGCCCCAGGCTCGGCCTCAGGCTCTGCCTCAGGTTCGGCTGCGTTCTGAGCAAGTTGCATTTGTAAGACATCGCAACGCTCTAACGCTATCTCAGTTCGGGTCCTTGATTCTTGGAGTTGTTCTTGCAAGTCTATCATCTCGGCTTGCATCTTCATCATAACCTTCGTTTGTTGCTCACTAGTCTCTTGCATATCTTTCATTGCCGCTGTCATGCGGGCAATCTCCTCCTTAGTCTCGGTTCCGTCTTTAAACAGTCTGGAAACGTTCTCTCTCGTGTAGCGCATGTAACCCACATCACGCTCCAAGCATGAAACAACAGCTGCGAGAACTCTCTCTACAGGTTCGGTTATGGGTGGTAGGGTGTTGGGATAAGCAGGGTGGTTCGGGTGAGGCAACGGGGGAACTTGTTCGCGATAGACCATACGTCTGATCATGTTAGGGTACCAATCCCAGCTAACGTCGTTTTCGTAAAGGCCTCCGGATAGGCGGTACCTCTTCGGTGCGGGAGCTTCGAGTTCCGGGACTACGCGGGGTGGCGAGGCGGTAGGTAACTGAGGTTCCTTCCCGTGAGCATGCGTCATCGAATCGGATGATGATGAGGGTGGCGTCAACATTCCTACAGGTAAGCCGTGTATGCGCGCGCGTATGAGTGAAAATAGGTAGAGATAAGATTACAAGACTACACAAACCTATGCAGTGCGTATCATTATAACTAATGGGTCGTCGCGGTTATAGTCTAGTATGTATGCAGCTTCTAGTTCGCTATAACCAATGGCTCTGATACCAATCTGTCACACCCTCAAGATCCACTAACGGAGTTTTACCGTCAGAGGGTGTGAACTAGCAGGATCGGAATCATCAGTTATAATCAAACCATAAAAAAAAACGTTTAAATGCAAATAAGTGCGGAAGCGTAAAAACCTTAATTCAAAAGTTGCGTCACGCAGGACGACTTAAAACCCAAGATAACTGTTAAAAATAAGTTTGCAGAACAAAAGTGTTTTCATTTAATGCATGCTCCTAAACCGCGCGCCCGCCTCGGCTACCTGAGAATAACATACTAAAAGTGTCAACACAAGGTTGGTGAGTTCACAAGTCATATAAAATAAATCGTTTAGCGTTTGAGTTCAGCGTTTACGTTAAGTGTTTTGCGTAACCTCGTTACGGCGTTTAAGCGTTTTTGCGTAACCACGTTACGGCGTTTAAGTGTTTTGCGTAACCACGTTACGGCGTTTAAGTGTTTTGCGTAACCACGTTACGGCGTTTAAGTGTTTTGCGTAACCACGTTACGGCGTTTAAGTGTTTTGCGTTACCAGATAGTGTTATGTCAAATTATATATCGATAGGTAGCTAATCTATACAACAAGTATTACTAAGTGGTTCGAGACCGAAGCTGACTGTTTATCAAGTGCCCGTCACCAGGTCAATCCAGACCATGGTAAGTGTTAGCCAAAATTACACCCACTCAACCTCCAGTTGAGCTTAGCGTCGGGTGGGGTTTGTCAAACTCAGTAGTACTACTCAACAGTGACTCGCTATTCTAAATATTAACCGGTTCGATGTGTGGGACTTCAAGTGTTACGTTTGCCGCTTAGCCTTTACAAGTGATATATAATTTATAACAAAATCTTAAATATGCGTTCATCTCAAAAATGCGTTTATCGGAGTATGTTATCTCCCCCAAGTGAAAAACGTTTGAAAACAGTTCAAAGAGCGGGGTAAGTGAACTCACTGTTTGCGAAGAATATCCCAAATTAGATCACCAAGTGATGCGCGTCGTAGAAAACTCTCTAGCGTTCTAAAATAACAAAGAGATTTTCTAAGTACCGGAACGTTTAACGAGTCTCTAGACTCGGCACATAATACCTATGCACGTAACATGTTTCGTGTTTCGTTTGTGAATCGTGTGTGACTTAAACAAGTACACTTGTGATACGATACGTGAGTGAGCAATTACTTTCGTGTCATGTATTAATAACATACTTTACTAGCAATTATCCCCGTAAGGGCATTTTGGTCAACAAATAACAATTACTAGCCATTATTCCCCATAAGGGCATTTTGGTCAAATCATGGCAAATCAATTAACAACTATTCCCCGCAAGGGTATTTTGGTCAAAACATAACAATTATATAAGAAATATCATATTTCATGCATTTATACACAACTCAGCAGCTAGTTTCATTGTGACAGAATTTCTACTTGAAAGATTGTACTATTTCACCGATCATATCATCTCAATTAATTTACAAAAAATCACCACTGAAACATACATGTCTTAGGTTTCCAGAACATATTTTATCTTATTTTTATTCCATATAGATTTCTCATAATGATCAAAACACTACAGTAAACTCATATCAGTCAGATTCATGCACAACAGAATGTTATTTGCAATTCCTGTTAAACGAAAAATCCAATAAATGCAAGACCACTTGGGTTTGGTTCCTAACTCAATGAGTCAACTTCCAGAAGTGGAACCAACCCAATTGGTCTCGTAGTTCATGAGATATAACATTTACAACATAACCTAACAGCAGGTCTAACAGCTCAGCTTTGCACAACGTTTTTGTAAAATCATAAAAGTAGACTTCTACTTATCCAAAAATTACAATTTTATACTTTATAGAAACTAGACTCAACCTAGTTTGCTGCAGTACCCACAATCTCAACCAATTTTCACGTTTACACTTCGTTACAGTCACTTAAACATCGTATACACATTCTGTCCAGAATCTGTTTACATCCAAACTTAACATAATAACAATCTATGAACTATCATGCATCCATATAACCCTCTAGACACTATAACTACTATCCATGCATATCAATTACACCATACATACAAGATTAGGGTTTGTGTTTCAACTCAAATCAAAGACAACAATCAATCATACAACAACATTAATACTAGTTATCAATTCATTATCCAAATAACAACAATCATATTAATCATATGCATGAACAAAATCGGCCAGCTAGGGTTTGTTATTAACCCAACAAACATCAAATTCAATCAACAAGGATGTGAAGGATGATCAAATATACCTTCCTAGCACTTAGTTCTTGGATTAAACGCTTGAATTGATGGTGTATATGTGTGTGAAAGTGGACGGCAGCCAAGGAGAGGGGAGGTGAGAGCTCCGATCGGACTTGTAGGTTTAGAATAATAATAAGTTAGGGTTTAGTTAAGGATATATTTATAGACATACAAGTTACACTCAAGTCCCTCCACTTCTAAGTATTACTTTTCTAGCATAACTAACTTGTTTTCATCTTGAGTTAACGTTTATAACCATGTTATCACATAACACATAAGTCTAACACATAATTATCACATAATTACTGTTTTGACGTTTTTCGTTTATTTATCGATCGTTTGCGTCAACTCGTTTGCGTTTCGGTGCAAATCCCGAAAGACTACACGTGTAGTAAGTGTTAAGCGTCATTTAAACCCTAGTTTAAATGTAATGAAGTGTGCGTTATAGATTCAATGATCTTAAAGTTTGAATTGACGGAGTTGAGTTAACGGAGTTAACCTGAAATTGACGATTGTCACATTATCTCTGTGAGCCACTTAGGCTACTTGTTTTTTCTAAATTAGATAATTAATTTAGAAGGTAATTAAGTTCTAACCAGTTTTTCCATCTTATGATTAAATCGAGATCTTATAATTCTATAATTTCAAGTGTGCAATGAATGATCGAACGTTTTCTCTTGAGAAAAATTGTACAATTGTAAGGTCGTAACATATTAATATTAAGACCGTATGATTGTTACATATAGTATAACACATTACATTTTTTTTATCAACTTTATGATCATTATGTAATTCGTCATTATTGATGTGCTAATTAACCCTACAACCAATAAAAAAACAATAAAAACTAACAATTAGAAAACGTTGTATGTTTGACATCTAATTGGTGAAAGAAATTAAGATGAGTAATGATTTAAATAAAAAAACACTTGTGGAAAAAGAAAAGGAAATGACTTGACTTTTAAAAAATATATGTTTTTATAAGTTTTTATAAAAGCAAAATTAAATATAAAAATATTTATTAGGATAGTGCCCCACCTATGTGCTTTAAATTCATCCACTTTTGCATGTTTTATAGAAAGACATGAATTAATATTATACATTTCCATCTGTATCTGAATATCCACCGAATGTGATTATGATTTACTATAAATAAAGAGATGATAAGATGAGCAGAGAGAAATATATACGAGTTTTTTACCAAAATGGGAGAGAGGGCAAAAGTATTTATCAATATAGGTGATTTAAAAACTATTTACCAAAATAGGTTTTCTTTTATAAATTTATCTTTTTTCACTTTCATTCTTATTGAATAATTAATTTCTATTAAAAATTTATATATATAAAAACATATATGAGTTTGGAAAATGTTAAAAAACATGGGTTAAAATAAAATTCAACTTTTATATTGTTTTTCATTTCGATTTAGAAATATTCTTATAAAATGTTTCATATTTTCACTTATTTATTATCAAATGAGTTTTTTTTTTCATTTTGTTGAAAAGATGTTCTTGTAAACTTTATTTTGTATTCATATTTTTGTTTATTTGTTATCAAATGAGTTTAAAAAAAATGAGTTTGGAGTTGTATTGTGGTCTAGACCGATGTTTCAATTTTTTATGTTTTATTTTTTTCTTTTGAAATTTCATTTTCATCTTTTTCTATAAATAACATACATGAAAAAATAACTTACATCTTCATTTAAATTTTGTTGAATGAAAAAATGTATTCGAACTAGAGCATTTTTTGTATCATACGCTACACGATTGTCAGTAATTTATCTGTACGATAAAAAATCGAACCAAACCGATTCCGAGTAAATATCATTACCAATATCGATAGTATGTTCAAACTAGTTATTAAAGACTCCTATATAAAATAACTTAAAGAAAATCATAAAAATAACAATAATAAAGAAATTAAAAGCAAAGAGAATAAAAAAAATACTTTTTTCTTCTAAATCGTTTTTAATACAACATAACGTAAATGCTGGAAAATTCCAGAAACATTTTTTTTTGAGTAGTTTTGTTTTAAACGAAATGAAAAAAAAAAGTTGTATTTTATTTAAATCATTTTTTTATCTATGATTTTTATATAAAGTTTTTAATAGAAATTAATTTATTTAATAAGTGGGAGAAAAGATAAATTTATTAAGAAAAACTTATTTTGATAAATAGTTTTCAAATCACCTATATTATTAAATATTTTTCCCCTCTACCCCATTTTAATAAAAAACTCAATATATACGGCTATACATTTAGCATATTTCTGTTAAAGAACAAATTGCTTTTAGATGTAAATAAATAAATAACATGTCATTATTCATTTAACAAAACACATACTAATTTAGGGATGTAAATAACTTGAAATTGAGCCTGCTTAACCTTGTTTATTTTAAAGTAAAATCAAGTTTGTCTTCTACAAACTTTTGTTTCAAGACCTAGAGCTTGACATATGAGTAGTTGTTCAAGCTTAGATTTTACTTGTTTATTATTTAGTAATTACATATAAATATAATTATCATACAGTAAACATTATATAACAATAAATATGCTATGTTCAAATTTTTAATGAGCTGATCTCAAGTAGTTTTAAAAAATTTTAACACATTTACAAGTTACAAGGTACAACCTATACTATTAGGTGTAACATGCAATTCTAGCGGAACTTTGTAAACATAAGTTTTTACCTCGCTTAACACGTTATGAGTTATCATAATGTTGTTTATTGACAGAATCATCGGTGGTTCATCAACATACTGGCACGACTATTAAATTATTATTATTAAAAAGGGAGTTTTACTAGAAAACTAAACTTAAACTAATTAAAAAAAACAAGTGAAATAAATAAAAGAAAATTTAATTGATTTAATCAGATGTCATAAAAAAACCACATAGGCTAGAATCACCAAACTTTCAATTATCAATTAATCAAAAAAAAAATGCTTTATTATTGAACTGAGATCATAAAATAGTCACTTAAATAAAACCCGAACATGACCCCTGACCATCTCAAGAAGACACCTATGAATTTCTATTAAGTTCTTAAAAATACCAATTTTAAATTAGACTTCCTCACAGTTATGAAAGAGTACCTTTAAACGAATTTCTACCTCACAGCGTAAAAATTAAAGGTAGTATGATATATTAATTCGACTCAATAGACAAAGTTGACAAATCAAACCTAGACGGACTCTTCACGAAAAACTAAATCTTGCAATTTAACCAACAAAGGCCTATCAAATAATCTATCACCTCACATCTATTTAAATTAACAACACATTTTTATATTTGATTAATAATATTGTTTTTTATGATCTTATTATAAATCAATCAAACACTAGTCAGAATACACAATAAATGATCTAACAAAATCCTATTATATGACATATAATCACCAAAGACTCTGTGAAACAATAAAACCCATCAAACAAAACCAAGCACACATATGCATCGAATGAATAAAATCAAACTCTTTACTGAATCATAGAACCATAATTAAAAGCAAATTTTGAACAAAATCAAACATTAACAATGGTTCATCATAAAGCTAGACAATCTATTAAGTTTTGCTTAGCATCTTAAAATCAAACGAAACAAGAACAAGAATCATGGTGAACATCAAATTAAAATAGAAAACGAAAGATTAAATGTAATAAAACCCGTAAGTCTTCGATCCCTCTTGGTTAAGCACTTCACTGGATGATTTTGAACCTCTAAAAGCTCCAAAATACGAAATACTAACTCAGAAATTCGTCCATTGTGGCTCCTTGTTTGTACCTCTTATTAGGGTTACGATAAATTGTTTATATAGGAAATTCCAAACCTCAAAACCCTTCAGACGACCTAAAGTTTCTGGATTTTAAGCTCTCCGCTTCGCACTGAGAGCATAGGTGATATGGCAATGGGTCACGGCGTTCAAGAAAACCAAGAACACTCTTTCAACACCACGCCGTGTTGTCCGACGTGCATGGGAAGGCTAACCCCGTGACGCGGTTTCCCCTCACTTGGATCGTTTTGCGTGCCTTGCATGCCAGTTCCCTTATAGATTGTTCCGGTTCTCAGTGTTAGCCCGTTTAACTCCGTTTCTTGCTCTTTTTAACCACTTTTAAATCATGGGACCTATAAAATGCAAACATATTAGTAGTATACAAATACAAAACGAAAAACGAATGAAAAATAGTCAAAACGATACAAACTATACAAGGGAAACATGTGTATTTTGCAATATATCAGTTAAACCTCAATTAGTAAAGATAAGGGTCATGGTTTACTAGTGGTAGTGGATCAACTATTTCATTTTGGTGAAGCCTTGGCACCATTTATTTGTTTATTCAAAATAAAACGTCACCTATTAGTTAACGATCACACGTGTATTTTTAGAGTGTTGCAACAAACGTTGATGACGTTACAACTATCACGTTGACAATTATCGTGAGTTGAGCGCATAGATATGATTCAAATAAATGCACATTCAATTGTAACTGTTAATCTTTCAAGTGAAATCAGATGTACGCTTTTGGTTTGCATTCAACGAAACACTACTAACCACGTGTAGTTATGAACGTTTTGGAGGCGCCTGAATAGATGATACACATACATCATATTCTGACAAAGCTTTTAGGTATTAAAGTAGGGGCTCCGTCTATTGAGACACCCCATTTTTCTATTTACACACCATATTGATCAATATGAAGCATATCAGCCCATTTAAAGAACAAAAAGCTGGTCATATATGCTCCATATTGAGCAATATGAACCATATTAGGGGTGCCTAAAAAGATGTGGGGGGTGTGCCAATATCACGACCCATTAAAGTATCGTTTTCATGGTTAGGAGGAACAATCGGTTACGTTTGTCAGCATCTTGGGAAGAGTCAGTGCATTGAATATCGTGTATTAAAAAGTTTGGTAAACGAAAGCTAATGAGATGCCACGTATTCGTTAGCAGTTGCCTGCTTATTTTAGGGGATATAACAAACGTTGATGACGTTGTGATTGTTACATCAAAAGCGAACTAAGTACAACCAATATTATTAAAATAAATGCATTTTCATGTGAATCTATAAATCATTAAGAGAAATGAGGAACAAATTTCCAATTTATATGCAAACAAATACCACTAAGGGCGTATAGATGTGACACTTTGAGTAAGACTGCTATGTTATTTGTCAACATCTTTGGAAGAGTCGAGACATGAAGTAAAAGTGACGAATTTCATAAACATTGTGTATTAAAAAGAGATTGATAATTGTAAACAAAATCTAATTAATATGCCACATTAGTTAACGACCACTTTCGTATTTTTAGGGCGTTACAACACACATTCATGACGTTTCGAATGTTACATCGAGAGTGTCTGTGATTTGAGTGCAAACAATATCATTCAAATAAATACACTCCCGATGGGACTTGTAATATAATCTATGATAAATCATAAATGTACTTTTTTGAACGGCAACTAACACACTCTAATCTATTCCTAAGTCACACCTTCGATTATTGACATCGTTCAATACTTAAACATGCTCCTTAGAAAGATAAACTCTTATCAAACTCTCTATGATTGCCCTTTTAAACCTCCTTTCAAAGAAATACCACAAACAACGTGTAATTACCAATGCTTTCCTCGACACATCATTTTCCACTGTTATTCGTCTTCAATGTCTCGAGAAGAGTCAATGCATCACGTAAAAAGAGAAAGATGAATTGCACAAACATAATTTAGTATAAAGTTTGTTGTCATAGCGATACATCGGGGGTGGTTGTGATTCCTTATTTTTACCTCCTTATAACTTATTTAAGTTATAATTTATAAGCTACATTATTGTAACTTATCAACTTATCTTCTCATATGTTAAACAATCCCAAACATTTTTCTAACTTTTCAATAAGTTAGAAGTCACAAGTTGGCTAAAATAAGCAATCTCAAACACCCTCATTCCTTTACAATTGAAAGTCCGAAATTAAAACCAGAGCAAGAAGATATTCAAATTTACTGATGTAAAGTAGAGTAAAAACATAAATGCTTAGTGAATGAAATAGTAAATGGAATTTATTGTTAGTCAACACTAAATCACAAACTTTATGAAAACTTAATTAATATCATATCACAATTTAATAAACAATTACTTAAGTTCTTTCCAAAAATAACACAATCTCCATATCTCCATGGACCCTTTTAATTATCCTTGTGTTCTCACTTCCACCACCAACAAGCCCCCAACGGCTTCCTACTTCTCTCTCTCTCTCTCTCTCTCTCTCTCATCACACCTCTTTGACCACCTCTTTCTCTCTCTAGAAAAAAAAACCAAACATAAACTCAACAAAGGTTTATCTTTATGGACAAAACACACAACACCACCACCAACAACAACTTGTCTATGTTCTTCACTTCTTCATTATCTTCTTCATTATTCCCATTTTACCCTCACTTCAACAAATCTTGAAATTTACCTTAAAATTTCAAGAATTTCATAAAGCTCAAATCTTTTTGAGATGATTCTCAAATCCAAGATATGGGTTTTGTTCCTCTTGTTAAATCTTGTGGATTCACAAAACCCCACATGCAATTTCAATGATTTAGTAGGTTTACAAGCATTCATTCAAGAACTGGAATCACCAATTCCGGGTTGGCTGGAATTGAATTCCAGTTGCTGTAATTGGGTGGGTATTACTTGTGACCCACATTCGGGTCGGGTTATTGAATTAAACCTTCATAGTAAAAGATTGACTGGTGGGGTTTCTGAACTCATTTCTAATATTGACCAACTCAAAACCCTTAATCTTTCACATAATTTCCTCAAGGGTTTGGTTCCGGTTTCGGTTTTTCGGTTTAGCCATTTGGAAATTCTGGATTTGAATAGTAATGGGTTTTCGGGTGGGTTCCCGGGTAGTATTTATTTGCCTAAACTTGAGTATTTAGACGTTTCAGAGAACGCGTTTAGTGGGTACCTTCCGGGTGGGTTATGTGTGAATTCCACGCGAGTTCGGGTGGTTAAACTTGCGGGTAATTCGTTTACCGGAAGTTTTCCACCCGAGCTACGGAATTGTGGGTTTTTGGAACATGTTTGTGTAGCTAATAATAATCTTTCTGGTCCAGTTCCAGAGTTTGTTTTCCGTTTGCCGCAGTTAGTGAATTTAGATCTTCAGAATAATAAGATCGATGGAATCGAACGGATTGGGAATTTTTTAAGCTCGGTTACTCGTTTGGATATTTCGGGAAACCGGCTTTCGGGACGTTTACCCGATTTTTTCCATAAGTTTCCCAACCTGACCCGTTTCGCGGTGAGTACGAATCGGTTCACGGGCCCGATTCCTAAATCGTTGGCTAACTCACCAAGCATTTCCGTGATTAATCTGCAGAACAATTCGTTTAACGGGCCGATCAAGTTTAACTGCTCGGTGGTGACGAATCTTACTTCGATTGATATTGGTACTAATAACTTTTCGGGGTATGTTCCGGATGATCTTTCGTTATGTCATAAGTTGAGAGCTATAAACTTTGCTAGAAACAAACTTGTCGGCGAAATCCCGAAAAGTTTTAGTAATTTGAAGTCTTTGACGTACGTTTCGTTCTCGAATTGCAGCTTAAGTAACGTTAAATCCGCCCTTAGTGTCTTGCAGCACTGCCCGAACTTAACCGTGTTGATTCTCACACTTAATTTTCATAACGAACACCTTCCGGATGACGGTTTGTTTCGTTTCAAAGCACTTAAAGCTCTCGCGATCCCTTATTGCGGGCTCACGGGTGTAATCCCGTCATGGTTAAGAGGTTTAACCGAGTTACAGCTTTTGGATTTATCGTGGAATCGGTTAACGGGAACAATCCCGTCTTATTTGGGTGATTTCGGGTCATTGTTTTACTTGGATTTGTCGAATAATTCCTTAACGGGTCAAATCCCGAAGAGTCTAACTCGTTTACGGAGTCTTCAGCTCCTAAATGTCACTATAGAAGAAGACTCACCCGATTTCCCGTTTTTCACGAAACCGAACGTTAGCGCCCAAGTGTCACCGTTGCTGTACAAGCGGGTTATGAGCTTCCCGCCGTGTATTGATTTGAAATACAACCTTCTTACCGGGCCAATCTGGCCCGAATTCGGGAACTTGAAAAGATTACATGTTTTGAATCTGAGAAATAACCGGTTATCGGGTGGAATCCCGAGTGATTTGTCGGGGATGAGGAGTATCGAGACGCTGATCCTCTCGTATAATAATCTTTCGGGCCCGATTCCTCAATCGTTGGTGAATTTAAGTTTTTTGTCGAGTTTTGAAGTCGCGTATAATCGCCTGACCGGGATTGTACCGAGTGGAGGGCAGTTTGGTACTTTTAGCAATAATAGTTTTGAAGGAAACAAAAATTTATGTGTGTTTACTTGCGGAGATAAAGATAAAGATAAAGATAAAGATAAAGATAAAGATAAAGATAGTCGGGTTTATCGGTCTACAGCCGTGGCATCGAAGAAAAGTAACGGGCCGGTTGTCGGTATGGCTATCGGGATCGGGCTGGGGACGCTTTTTATACTCGCGCTCATGTTCGTGATCATACTCCGTGTGACCCATAAACAAGAAATCGGGCCCATGAATGAAGACGGCTACGGTAGCAACAAAGAAGAGCCCGAATCAAAACTCGTGTTTTTCCAAACGAAAGACGAGCTTACACTCGACAATCTTTTGAAGTCAACCAACAGTTTTGACCAAGCTAACATAATCGGGTGTGGCGGGTTCGGGCTCGTGTTCAAAGCCACGCTTCCCGACGGTCAAAAAGTCGCGATCAAACGGTTGACAGGCGACGCGGGCCAAGTGGACCGCGAGTTCCAAGCCGAGGTCGAAACGTTATCTCGAGCCCAACACCCGAATCTCGTCGTTCTACAAGGGTACTGCCAACACCAGAACGACCGGTTTTTAATATACTCGTATATGGAAAACGGTAGTATCGATTACTGGCTACATGAAAAGCCCGACGGCCCGTTAAAACTGAACTGGGCCACACGGTTACGGATCGGGCAAGGTGCGATTAAAGGCCTCGCATATTTGCACCAATCGTGCGACCCGCATATCGTTCACCGCGATATAAAGTCGAGTAATATTCTCCTCGACGAAAATTTCGAGGCCCATTTAGCCGATTTCGGGCTGGCGAGACTACTACTGCCTCATGACACTCATGTAACTACTGATTTAGTTGGGACACTAGGGTACATTCCACCCGAATACGGGCAAGCGTCAGTTGCATCATATAAGGGTGACGTTTATAGTTTTGGGGTCGTTTTGTTGGAGCTTTTGACGGGTAAGAGGCCGATGGATATGTGTAAACCGAAGGGGTGTCGGGATCTGATCTCGTGGGTGATGGAAATGAGGCGGGAGGGTCGGGAAGACGAGGTTTTCGACCCGTTGGTTTTCGGTAAAGAGAATGGTGTGGAGATGTTGCAAGTTCTTGAGATTGCTTGTGTTTGTTTAAGTGAGAGTCCAAAGTTAAGACCATCAAGTCAAGAGCTGTTGGGTTGGTTGCATAGTGGAAATCTTCATAGTACTTAGGTAGTTTTTTTTTTTTTTTTTTTTTTTTATTTAATGTTTTATGTACTTTTGTTCTTTTAAGGATGTATATATTTTTATTACTTGCATATGATAATTAATAAATTCAAATTTGTTTCGTTACATCAGTTTTTTTTGGCAAATTCTATAAAAGATCAACATACCTTTTTTAATTTTTTCTTTCTGTTTAACAATATTTTTACACATAAAAAACAAACATATATTTTTTTTATTTATAACGTAAAAGCTTCTTAACGATATTTTACGCATTAAAATTTAACGTATTTTCTATTTATTATAATTGATTTTTGAATGTTCTATGTACTTTCGTTTTTTAAGGATGCATATATGTTACTTGCATATGGTAAATAATAGATTCAAATTTGTTTCGTTGGTTAATTTTGAGCAGACAATTCTATAAAAACAAGCATACGTTTCTATTTGTTTTCCTTTTAAAGTTCTTTTAGCAATATTTATCACAGAAAAAAACTAACATGTATATTTTTTATTTATAACGTAAACGTTTCTTAATTAACAATATTTTACGCATAAAAATCAACATATTTTCTATTTATTATCATAAATGTTCTTTAAATTTGAAAAAAATCTCTTAATTATATGATAGAATGAAGTCATAATAACATATTTGACATCAAAAGTATACAAACCATTTCATATGTTTTTAGCAATAAAATTCATTTGCTTACAACTTTTTAACGATTTAAATTTATATAAACCATTTTATATGTTTTAGTAAATTTATTTTGAGTTATATCATCCACACTCATATATTTTATTATATTTTTATTAAAAGAGTAATTGTTATTATTAAACTTATTGAATCAAGAAATGAAAAAGAAAAGACGAACATTGAACGGACTTTGTCTTGAAAGTTGCCACGTGTCCAATTTAGAACATTAATTCATTTCAATTCTTTTCTCACGTAACTTAATTTTATTCAATTTTAATGTGTGGATGGACTTGTACGTGTAAAAATGTTAAGTTGGTTTTGTAAGAAAAAAAATGTATAATGGTTTTCTATTAGAAAAAAATTGTTAGGACTTTAATGATATATTGTAGGGTATTATTTTTATTATTAATTCTTGAAGCTGTTATGTTATTCCACAAAAGAGGATTTGTATAATATAGTGATTGACCGACTTTGTTGCAAAACGCCAATTTAAAAAAATAAAAAAATATATAGTCAAAGTCGAAGCATCACATGTTCACATGACTTCTTACAAGTCTTTTATTACGCGTTATGCATGTTTCTTAATAGTTACTTGTTGTGAAGATCCAACAATTAAGTATTCTAGTTTATGAACTTGTTTTTGTTTTATATATCTATCCACTTATTTTATATATTTTTTTAAAGATCAGGTTAAGTTAACAAGTAATATGAAAAAAAAACAATATTGCTAGAAATGAAAAATATATATATTTTGTAGGGGAAATTTAACGTAAAAAGTTAATTAACGTGCTAACTGCGCGAATTAAGTAATGCAATTATATATACATGTAATGTAATTATGTTATTACACGACACTATAATTACACTATGTTGTATATATAATTACATTACTTGATTCACGCAATTAACACGTTAATTTTATTTGTATTTGATTTAAAACATATCCAAAAGTTTTAAAAACAACAAATTACATATTTGTTTGCAATAGTATTAAGTAATTTTTTTATCTTAAACACACGCAATAACAATTCATAAATTTTAGTAGTCATATTGAAACTCGGATTTCAAAAGCTTCAAGCTTCATTGGAAGAATAATATCTCAACTGTGCCGTTTGTAACGGGTAAACGAGAATTGTAATAATTGACATCAAGATTTATGAATGTAGTTTTCAAATACTTAGTTTTTCCATTTAAGAAAGGCTAGCGACGTAGCTTATTGTCTGTTTGCCTTTTGTTTTGATGTAAAAGTTGAATTTGGAAATTGTGTGACGGGACTTAAAATAGATATTTTGGACTTAAAACGATGTTTAATTGTTTTCACCGTTAATCTTACCAAATTCAAGTCAATGATATTTTGGGCTGCACTTATTTTCTCTTTCGGGCTGGTTGTTGGGCTTACAACTATAATTTTAAATATGTGTTCTCGCTCGAATGTCTGATGCGTCGCAAAAAACTTTGTCACACCCTCAAAATCCACTAACGGAGTTTTACCGTCAGAGGGTGTGAACTGGCAGGATCGGAATCATCAGTTATAATCAAACCATAAAAACGTTTAAATGCAAATAAGTGCGGAAGCGTAAAAACCTTAATTCAAAAGTTGCGTCACGCAGGACGACTTAAAACCCAAAATAACTGTTAAAAATAAGTTTGCAGAATAAAAGTGTTTTCATTTAATGCATGCTCCTAAACCGCGCGCCCGCCTCGGCTACCTGAGAATAACATACTAAAAGTGTCAACACAAGGTTGGTGAGTTCACAAGTTATATAAGATAAATCGTTTAGCGTTTGAGTTCAGCGTTTTCGTTAAGTGTTTTGCGTAACCTCGTTACGGCGTTTAAGTGTTTTGCGTAACCACGTTACGGCGTTTAAGTGTTTTGCGTAACCACGTTACGGCGTTTTGCGTTACCAGATAATGTTATGTCAAATTATATATCGATAGGTAGCTAATCTATACAACAAGTATTACTAAGTGGTTCGAGACCGAAGCTGACTGTTTATCAAGTGCCCGTCACCAGGTCAACCCAGACCATGGTAAGTGTTAGCCAAAATTACACCCACTCAACCTCCAGTTGAGCTTAGCGTCGGGTGGGGTTTGTCAAACCCAGTAGTACTACTCAACAGTGACTCGCTATTCTAAATATTAACCGGTTCGATGCGTGGGACTTCAAGGGTTACGTTTGCCGCTTAGCCTTTACAAGTGATATATATAATTTATAACAAAATCTTAAATATGTGTTTATCTCAAAAATGCGTTTATCGGAGTATGTTATCTCCCCCAAGTGAAAAACGTTTGAAAACAGTTCAAAGAGCGGGGTAAGTGAACTCACTGTTTGCGAAGAATATCCCAAATTAGATCACCAAGTGATGCGCGTCGTAGAAAACTCTCTAGCGTTCTAAAATAACAAAGAGATTTTCTAAGTATCGGAACGTTTAACGAGTCCCTAGACTCGGCACATAATACCTATGCACGTAACATGTTTCGTGTTTCGTTTGTGAATCGTGTGTGACTTAAACAAGTACACTTGTGATACGATACGTAAGTGAGCAATTACTTTCGTGTCATGTATTATTAACATACTTTACTAGCAATTATCCCCGTAAGGGCATTTTGGTCAAATCATGGCAATCAATTAACAACTATTCCCCGCAAGGGTATTTTGGTCAAAACATAACAATTACATAAGAAATATCATATTTCATGCATTTATACACAACTCAGCAGCTAGTTTCATTGTGACAGAATTTCTACTTGAAAGATTGTACTATTTCACCGATCATATCATCTCAATTAATTCACCAAAACTCACCACTGAAACATACATGTCTTAGGTTTCCATAACATATTTTATCTTATTTTTATTCCATATAGATTTCTCATAATGATCAAAACACTACAGTAAACTCATATCAGTCAGATTCATGCACAACAGAATGTTATTTGCAATTCCCGTTAAACGAAAAATCCAATAAATGCAAGACCACTTGGGTTTGGTTCCTAACTCAATGAGTCAACTTCCAGAAGTGGAACCAACCCAATTGGCCTCGTAGTTCATGAGATATAACATTTACAACATAACCTAACAGCAGGTCTAACAGCTCAGCTTTGCACAACGTTTTTGTAAAATCATAAAAGTAGACTTCTACTTATCCAAAAATTACAAATTTATACTTTATAGAAACTAGACTCAACCTAGTTTACTGAAGTACCCACAATCTCAACCAATTTTCACGTTTACACTTCGTTACAGTCACTTAAACATCGTATACACATTCTGTCCAGATTCTGTTCACATCAAAACTCAACAATTTAACTATCTATGAACTATCATGCATCCATATAACCCTCTAGACACTATAACTACTATCCATGCATATCAATTACACCATACATACAAGATTAGGGTTTGTGTTTTAACTCAAATCAAAGACAACAATGAATCATGCAACAACATCAATCTAGTTATCAATTCATTATCCAAATAACAACCATCATATTAACCATATACATGAACCAAAATCGGCTGCCTAGGGTTTATACTTAACCCATTAAACATCAAAATTAAACAACAAGGAGGTAAGGGATGATCAAGTATACCTTCCTAGCACCTAGTTCTTGGATTAATCACTTGATTTGATGTGTATATGTGTGTGTTTGTGGACGGCAGCCAAGGAGAGCAAGGGAGAGAGAGTTCCGATCGGCACTTAGGTTTAGGATAATAATAAGTTAGGGTTAAAGTTAAGGATCTATTTATAAACACACAAGTTACACTCAAGTCCCTCTACTTTCAAGTGTTACATCTCTAGCCTAAACTAGTTGGTTCTTGTTTCTTGTTTAACATTCCACATAACAATCAAGTAACACACATATATCTAACACATAATTATCACATAATTATTGTTTTGACGTTTGTCGTTCATTTATCAATCGTTCGCGTCAACTCGTTTGCGTTTCGGTGCAAATCCCGAAAGACTACACATGTAGTGAGTGTTAAGCGTCATTTAAACCCTAGTTTAAATGTAATGAAGTGTGTGTTATAGATTCAACGATCTTAAAGTTTGAATTGACGGAGTTGAGTTAACGGAGTTAACCTGAAATTGACGATTGTCACATCATTCCCATGTTAAAGAATTTTCTTCCCGAAAATTTGAGTCAAGTCGTGATGAGAGTCTGAAAGAGTAAGAAGAAAAAAAATTTCAGTTTGTCATATCATCCCCTAGTAAAAAGAAATTTCGTCCCGAAATTTAATTCATACCTCCGGTGATGGTTGACGGTTTGCTTGGTTTCGCGGTTTTCGGTGTTTGGTTAGCCATTCAAAAAGGTGAGGATACTTTTTCATCATTTGATCCTCGCGTTCCCACGTGAACTCCGGTCCACGTTTCGAGTTCCAACGAACCTTAACGATTGGAATTTTGCTGTGTTTGAGCGTTTTGGTTTCCCAATCCAAAACCTCGACTGGTTCCTCAATGAAACGTAACTGTTCATCAACTTGTAGTTCCTCCAAAGGGACTACTTGGGTTTCATCAGATAGGCATTTCTTCAAATTTGATACGTGGAATACATCATGTACGCCACCGAGTTCTGCTGGTAGGTCCAGTCGGTACGCCACCGGACCAATGCGCTCAGTTATCCGGTACGGACCAACATACCGTGGGTTGAGTTTGTTTCGCTTCCCAAAGCGAACCACACCTTTCCAAGGTGAGACTTTGAGTAACACCCGATCGTTCACTTGAAATTCGAGAGGTTTTCGGCGCTTGTCGGCGTAACTCTTTTGGCGATCTCGTGCTGCTGCCATGCGATTTCGGATTTGAACAATCTTTTCCGAGGTTTCGAGTACCAGTTCTGGACCAGTGATTTGGCTGTCACCCACCTCTGCCCAGCAGAGTGGTGATCGACACTTCCGTCCGTACAGCGCTTCAAACGGCGCTGCCTTAATACTTGCGTGGTAGCTGTTATTATACGAAAACTTTACCAAGGGTAAGTGGGGTTCCCAACTTTTTCCGAAATCTAAAACGCATGCACGCAACATATCCTCCAGGGTCTGAATAGTTCGTTCACTTTGCCCATCCGTCTGAGGATGGTATGCTGTACTCATATCGAGACGGGTGCCCAGTGCGCTTTGCAGCGACTTCCAAAAGTGCGAAGTGAAACGAGAATCTCGATCGGAAATGATCGAGACAGGCACTCCGTGTCTAGACACCACTTCCTTCATGTATACGCGAGTCAGTCTTTCCATTTTGTCTGTTTCTTTAATCGCTAGGAAGTGTGCGATTTAGTCAACCGGTCAACGATCACCCAGATGGTATCGCATCCCGTCGGTGTCTTAGGCAAACCCGTAATAAAATCCATTGAGATGTGCTCCCATTTCCACATTGGGAGTTCCGGTTGTTGCAGTAGACCAGATGGTTTCTGGTATTCTATCTTGACTCTGGCACAAGTCAAGCATTTGCTTACGTAGGTGGCAATGTCGGCTTTCATGTTCGGCCACCAGTAAAGTGCCTTTAAATCATGATACATTTTATCTGAGCCAGGGTGGATAGAATATCGGGACTTGTGAGCTTCGTCCATCACTAGAGTTCTCAACTCTCCGTATCGTGGAACCCAAATCCGGTTCTCAAAATATCGGACCCCGTCCGATCTGGCTTCAAGTTGCTTGTTCATGCCCCGCATGAGTTCCGATGGAAGATTATCATCTTTCAAAGCTTCAAGTTGCGCATCGCGAATCTGATCGGTTAAGCTGGCATGAATCGTAAGTTGCAATGCTCTCACCCGTCTGGGTTTATCTGATTCTTTTCTGCTGAGGGCGTCGGCCACCACATTGGCCTTGCCCGGGTGGTACTTGATGGCACAAACGTAATCTTTAAGCAACTCGACCCAACGACGCTGTCGCATGTTCAGCTCCTTCTGATCGTAGATATGTTGGAGACTCTTGTGGTCGGTGTAAATAGTAAACTTGGTACCGTACAAGTAATGCCTCCATATCTTAAGAGCAAACACCACAGCTCCGAGTTCCAAATCATGGGTCGTGTAGTTCTTCTCGTGAACCCGTAGTTGTCGAGAAGCGTAGGCTATAACCTTCTCGAGTTGCATCAGCACACAACCGAGACCTTGTATAGATGCGTCACAGTGTACCTCAAAATTTTCCGTTCCCTCGGGGAGGGCTAAAATAGGGGCGCTACAAAGCTTGGTTTTCAACAGTTGAAACGCGGATTCTTGCGCGTCACCCCAGTTGTACTTAGTGCCCTTGTGGGTCAAAGCGGTGAGGGGTTGAGCAATCTTTGAAAATCCCTCTATGAAACGCCGGTAGTAGCCGGCCAGTCCTAGGAATTGTCGCACCTCAGTCGGAGTCTTAGGTGCTTCCCAGTTTTTGATGGCCTCTACCTTACCGGGATCGACATGGATACCATTCTCGTTGATCACATGTCCTAAAAAGTGAACCTCGCGAAGCCAAAATTCACATTTCGAGAGTTTAGCATACAGTTGTTCCTTCTTCAATAGTTCCAGAATTACCCTTAAGTGCTCTTCGTGGTCAGTCTCGTTCTTGGAGTAGACGAGAATATCATCGATGAAAACAATCACGAACTTGTCGAGGTACGCCTTGCATACTCGATTCATGAGATCCATAAATACGGCTGGCGCGTTGGTTAGGCCAAAAGGCATAACCGAGAACTCGTAGTGACCATACCGTGTTCTGAAAGCCGTCTTTGAGATATCTTCTTCGCGCACTCTCAGCTGGTGGTAACCGGATCGCAGATCAATCTTCGAGTAGTAACTCGATCCCTGAAGCTGGTCAAACAAGTCATCAATTCGGGGTAAAGGATAACGGTTTTTGACCGTCACCTTGTTCAACTCCCGGTAGTCGATGCACATTCGGAAAGTCCCGTCCTTCTTTCGGACAAACAAGACAGGGGCTCCCCATGGCGATGAGCTAGGTCGGATAAAACCCTTATCCAACAAATCTTGCAACTGAGTGGACAACTCCTGAAGTTCCGCCGGTGCGAGCCGATACGGGGCTCGTGCTATGGGTGCTGCACCGGGTGTCAACTCGATTTGGAATTCGACTTGACGAATAGGAGGGAGTCCGGGCAAATCCTCTGGGAAAACTTCCGGGAAGTCTCGTACAACAGGTATATCTTCAATTCGTTTCTCCTCCGCGGGTTTCTCAACAATCTGCGCCAAAATTGCCGGATGACCCTTTCGTAGATACTTCTGTGCTTTCATAAGGGTAATGATGCTGGTGGTCGTGCCGCTTCTCTCGCCTCGGACCGAAATGATCTCGCCGGAAGGGGTGGTAATATGGACTATCTTATCATGGCATATAATCTCCGCTCGGTTCTCGGATAACCAGTCCATGCCGACAACGACATCGAAACTACTAAGCGTAAAAGGAATAAGGTCGATGTCAAAGACATGACCTGACAATTTCAACTTACTTCCCGCAAGTATATGAGTTGTTACCACAGTTTTACCGTTAGCTAATTCAACAGGAAACTTAGCGTCTAACGGGGTTGGAGTAAGGTCTAAAAGTTGGCTAAAGGCTTTCGACACAAAACTCCTATCAGCTCCAGTGTCAAACAAAATAGAAGCAAAATAATCGTTTACAGGGAACTTACCAGACACCACATGCGGATCATTGCGGGCTTGACCCGATCCAATCACAAACGCTCTTCCTTTGCCATTGCCTCCACCATTACTGCCACTTCCATTACCCCCATTGTTGTCATTCTGTTTCAGCTTGGGGCAATCTTTTCGGAAATGACCTTCCTGTCCACATTCAAAGCATCCCTTTGTTGTCATCGGTTGCTTAGGAGCACCCTTTGCCGCAAGGTCTCCTCTACATTCTTTCGCTTGGTGACCTATCTTTCCGCATCTTTGACACTTGACACGGTCACACTGGCCAACATGATGATAGTTGCACCTGTTGCACTTTGGATATTTCCCAGCATATCCGCTCGAAACCTGCCCGCTACCGTTGTTGTTGTTGTTGTGATTCTGAGTGTTAAAGCTCCGAGTGAACTCGGGCTTACGGTAGTGTTGTTGCGGTGGGAGGTTCGAGGATGAAGATCTGGTGTTGTCGAACTTTCTCTTCCCGCTGTTCGGGTTGCTGTTGCTGTTATTGTCGTTGCTCTGGTTGTCACGGGCTTTAACGGTCGAACCCCTCGGTGGTAACGCACCTTGGGTCACAGCCTGATCCGTCAGTTTGTGAGCTAAACAGATCGCTTGTTGGATCGTGGCTGGTCTGGAAGATGTCACCATGCCCTGAATCTGCGGTGCTAATCCATCAATGTACATTTCTATCCTCTTGCTCGGCGGATCCACCATCCGCGGACACATCACAGCCAACTCGTGCGAACGAGTAGTGTAGGCTTCGATTTCCGAACCCACCATCTTTAACGACCAAAATTCTGATTCTAACTTTGAAATCTCTTCTCTCGAACAATACTCCTCTCGCATCATGTTTTTGAACTCCTCCCAGTTCATTGCGTTTGCCAGTTCCAATCCAAGGATCTGGACGTTTGAATTCCACCAAGTGAGGGCGGAATCCTCAAGTGTCCCAGCAGCGAATTTGACCCTACTGGCAGGGGGACAATTACACATTTCAAAGGCCGACTCGGCCTTCTCAGCCCAACGCAGGAAGCCTATAGCTCCCTCAGTGCCCTTAAACGTACTGGGCTTGCAGTCACGGTAGTTCTTGAAGGTACACGTTCCACTCGGACCTCCAGTTTGATTCTGAACGTGTGCGGCTAAAGCGGCCGCAACATGGTCATTCAGCAGAGTTTGGAGTTCAGCTGCAGTCATGCTGATGTTACCACGTCCTCGTCCAGCGTTTCTTCCAGCCATTTCCTAGAATTACAGTATAAAATGTTAAACATGAATTTTTCTTTCATATACAACACACCATACATGTAATAAAAAGATAGGTAAGAAGGAAAATAAGAAACAACATCACATCACAACCACATATTAGTCTAAATAAAAATGCATGATTAAAACCATTGTATTCGCTACAAAGTATTTCCAATCAATCCTTAAAATCATAGAAAAATAATAGTTCGGATGGAGACAACCCCTCCATCTAAGTGTCATCAGTACTAGATGTCGTCATCTGAGGACACCTCTGAGTGTGCCTCATCCTCAGCCGGTTCTTCCTCCGGTTCTTCTTCGGGTTCCTCCTCGGGATCTTCCTCGGGATCTTCCTCAGGCTCCTCTTCGGGATCTTCTTCAGGTTCTACTCCAGGCTCTGCCCCAGGCTCGGCCTCAGGCTCTGCCTCAGGTTCGGCTGCGTTCTGAGCAAGTTGCATTTGTAAGACATCGCAACGCTCTAACGCTATCTCAGTTCGGGTCCTTGATTCTTGGAGTTGTTCTTGCAAGTCTATCATCTCGGCTTGCATCTTCATCATAACCTTCGTTTGTTGCTCACTAGTCTCTTGCATATCTTTCATTGCCGCTGTCATGCGGGCAATCTCCTCCTTAGTCTCGGTTCCGTCTTTAAACAGTCTGGAAACGTTCTCTCTCGTGTAGCGCATGTAACCCACATCACGCTCCAAGCATGAAACAACAGCTGCGAGAACTCTCTCTACAGGTTCGGTTATGGGTGGTAGGGTGTTGGGATAAGCAGGGTGGTTCGGGTGAGGCAACGGGGGAACTTGTTCGCGATAGACCATACGTCTGATCATGTTAGGGTACCAATCCCAGCTAACGTCGTTTTCGTAAAGGCCTCCGGATAGGCGGTACCTCTTCGGTGCGGGAGCTGCGAGTTCCGGGACTACGCGGGGTGGCGAGGCGGTAGGTAACTGAGGTTCCTTCCCGTGAGTATGCGTCATCGAATCGGATGATGATGAGGGTGGCGTCGACATTCCTACAGGTAAGCCGTGTATGCGCGCGCGTATGAGCGAAAGAGGTAAAGAGATAAGATTACAAGACTACACAAACCTATGCAGTGCGTATCATAATAACTAATGGGTCGTCGCGGTTATAGTCTAGTATGCATGCAGCTTCTAGTTCGCTATAACCAATGGCTCTGATACCAATCTGTCACACCCTCAAAATCCACTAACGGAGTTTTACCGTCAGAGGGTGTGAACTGGCAGGATCGGAATCATCAGTTATAATCAAACCATTAAAACGTTTAAATGCAAATAAGTGCGGAAGCGTAAAAACCTTAATTCAAAAGTTGCGTCACGCAGGACGACTTAAAACCCAAAATAACTGTTAAAAATAAGTTTGCAGAATAAAAGTGTTTTCATTTAATGCATGCTCCTAAACCGCGCGCCCGCCTCGGCTACCTGAGAATAACATACTAAAAGTGTCAACACAAGGTTGGTGAGTTCACAAGTTATATAAGATAAATCGTTTAGCGTTTGAGTTCAGCGTTTTCGTTAAGTGTTTTGCGTAACCTCGTTACGGCGTTTAAGTGTTTTGCGTAACCACGTTACGGCGTTTAAGTGTTTTGCGTAACCACGTTACGGCGTTTTGCGTTACCAGATAATGTTATGTCAAATTATATATCGATAGGTAGCTAATCTATACAACAAGTATTACTAAGTGGTTCGAGACCGAAGCTGACTGTTTATCAAGTGCCCGTCACCAGGTCAACCCAGACCATGGTAAGTGTTAGCCAAAATTACACCCACTCAACCTCCAGTTGAGCTTAGCGTTGGGTGGGGTTTGTCAAACCCAGTAGTACTACTCAACAGTGACTCGCTATTCTAAATATTAACCGGTTCGATGCGTGGGACTTCAAGGGTTACGTTTGCCGCTTAGCCTTTACAAGTGATATATATAATTTATAACAAAATCTTAAATTTGTGTTTATCTAAAAAATGCGTTTATCGGAGTATGTTATCTCCCCCAAGTGAAAAACGTTTGAAAACAGTTCAAAGAGCGGGGTAAGTGAACTCACTGTTTGCGAAGAATATCCCAAATTAGATCACCAAGTGATGCGCGTCGTAGAAAACTCTCTAGCGTTCTAAAATAACAAAGAGATTTTCTAAGTATCGGAACGTTTAACGAGTCCCTAGACTCGGCACATAATACCTATGCACGTAACATGTTTCGTGTTTCGTTTGTGAATCGTGTGTGACTTAAACAAGTACACCTGTGATACGATACGTAAGTGAGCAATTACTTTCGTGTCATGTATTATTAACATACTTTACTAACAATTATCCCCGTAAGGGCATTTTGGTCAAATCATGGCAATCAATTAACAACTATTCCCCGCAAGGGTATTTTGGTCAAAACATAACAATTACATAAGAAATATCATATTTCATGCATTTATACACAACTCAGCAGCTAGTTTCATTGTGACAGAATTTCTACTTGAAAGATTGTACTATTTCACCGATCATATCATCTCAATTAATCCACCAAAAATCACCACTGAAACATACATGTCTTAGGTTTCCATAACATATTTTATCTTATTTTTATTCCATATAGATTTCTCATAATGATCAAAACACTACAGTAAACTCATATCAGTCAGATTCATGCACAACAGAATGTTATTTGCAATTCCCGTTAAACGAAAAATCCAATAAATGCAAGACCACTTGGGTTTGGTTCCTAACTCAATGAGTCAACTTCCAGAAGTGGAACCAACCCAATTGGCCTCGTAGTTCATGAGATATAACATTTACAACATAACCTAACAGCAGGTCTAACAGCTCAGCTTTGCACAACGTTTTTGTAAAATCATAAAAGTAGACTTCTACTTATCCAAAAATTACAAATTTATACTTTATAGAAACTAGACTCAACCTAGTTTACTGCAGTACCCACAATCTCAACCAATTTTCACGTTTACACTTCGTTACAGTCACTTAAACATCGTATACACATTCTGTCCAGATTCTGTTCACATCAAAACTCAACAATTTAACTATCTATGAACTATCATGCATCCATATAACCCTCTAGACACTATAACTACTATCCATGCATATCAATTACACCATACATACAAGATTAGGGTTTGTGTTTTAACTCAAATCAAAGACAACAATGAATCATGCAACAACATCAATCTAGTTATCAATTCATTATCCAAATAACAACCATCATATTAACCATATACATGAACCAAAATCGGCTGCCTAGGGTTTATACTTAACCCATTAAACATCAAAATTAAACAACAAGGAGGTAAGGGATGATCAAGTATACCTTCCTAGCACCTAGTTCTTGGATTAATCACTTGATTTGATGTGTATATGTGTGTGTTTGTGGACGGCAGCCAAGGAGAGCAAGGGAGAGAGAGTTCCGATCGGCACTTAGGTTTAGGATAATAATAAGTTAGGGTTAAAGTTAAGGATCTATTTATAAACACACAAGTTACACTCAAGTCCCTCTACTTTCAAGTGTTACATCTCTAGCCTAAACTAGTTGGTTCTTGTTTCTTGTTTAACATTCCACATAACAATCAAGTAACACACATATATCTAACACATAATTATCACATAATTATTGTTTTGACGTTTGTCGTTCATTTATCAATCGTTCGCGTCAACTCGTTTGCGTTTCGGTGCAAATCCCGAAAGACTACACATGTAGTGAGTGTTAAGCGTCATTTAAACCCTAGTTTAAATGCAATGAAGTGTGTGTTATAGATTCAACGATCTTAAAGTTTGAATTGACGGAGTTGAGTTAACGGAGTTAACCTGAAATTGACGATTGTCACAAACTTATTATCGCCTTATCGCTATCATATAACATAAGTTTTTTACCAACCTAAATCCGCACTTGTTTACCTTTCAATGTATTTACATACATAGATACAAAAGCAGTTTTTGTGTTTATTAGTTCAAAATACGACTCTCTTTTGTCAAAATTATATTTGACTTTTGAGTCTATAAAATAATGTTATTAATACGTCTAGCTAAATTGATTTATTGGTCTAAAACTCTATATATCTAATACAGAATGTCATATGTTGGAATATTTTTTGGTTTCAGGTGTCCAGCAGCCCACAAATGTGTTCATATATCATCAATGTATGGACAACAAACCTTAGTTATTAGGCCCACAAATAGGTCCAAAACTTTATGTTTTTTTAATTTTCAACTGTTTTATTTATAAGTTATAAATCAACTTGTAATGTAACTTTTTAAAGTTATTACAAGTTTGATAATATTTTTTTATATATATAAACAATTTATATAAAAAGAAGCGGTCCGGCCTTTCATCAGTCTCGGACCCTGCACAAATGTAGGAGCTAAAAAGATTTTCAAACGATATGAAAAATAAAACCAGAAGACGTCGTGTACAAACTATATACATATCATATTGAAAAATAAGTAAATAATCATAAGAGAGCATTGTGACAGGGACTAGAGGTGCACAAACCGGGTATTTTCAGGAGCTGGGTAGGAACCGGTTTCGGGTATGATCAACAAAAGTCAAAACCGGGTCCGTGTAGGAACCAGTTCCTGGTATAGTTGGGTATTTGACCGGGTCTTGACTGGTTCCACTGGGTTTTTTGGGCTTCAGGTAGGGTCGGGTTTTGACCGGGTATTTCCAGTTCCGGGTACAGCTCCTGGGAGAAATTCTAAACCTAGTCCTAACCGCAGGTCAGGTACGGGTAGGAACCGGTTCCGGATCAGGCACATCGGGTCGGGTCCGAAACCAGGTATTTTGTGCACCTCTAGCGGGTAACAAAAAAGCCCTAAAAATATGGTTAAAATGAAAAAAGTAACGTGAAATTATTGAAAAAAAAATAGTTAAAACTTTAAGAACCGTATGATAACTCTATTAAAGTTTAGTGCCTTAGGGGTAAAAACACAAATTGTTTAAAGAAAAAGACCTATTAAAGGTTCGAGCCTTTTATGATAGCTTTATTAAAATTGAGAGTAAAAACATGAATATGTTAAAACTAAAAAAAAAAATAAGCAAAAACTTTTGGTAGACCCAATGGTTGCGTGCCACGTTGCTAAGTCTACCTTACTCTCTTTATCATTTCCACTAAATCGACGACAAGTGTATCATGCAATTTTTACAGTCATGCGTTTAAAGCTGATATTATATTGAACGATATTTAAATTGACGAAGAACATACACACAATACAATCACTTTTGTACATGACAAGAATCTTCAGAACAAACTTTGATCCAAAGAAAACATCAATCAAATCAACATTAACACACAAACATTAAAACTATCTTACAGTAACATAACCAAATCATAAAATGTTTATGCATACTTAAAACATTAACATGCACACCATCATCACCGATCATGAGTTGAACTCAACGTCATCTTCAGACTCATGCACCGCTTGAAGTGGACCGCTTCCAAATATGGAACCATTGTCCTCCGAGATGGTATCCAGTAGACCATTTCCGTTACCAAATAGACATACTTGTGGCTCTATTTGGTTTAAACGTTGGTACTCGTTGTCTGATAAACTCCAGTTGAATATGTCTATGTTTTTCATTATTCTCTCGGGCTTCACGCTGCATGGAAGAACACTTGTTCCTCTTTGGAGACCCCACCGTAAAATAACCTACCGGTCAAGGGTAAAATTGTAATTATGATTAAATAATTACGATCACATAATATACTTTCTAAACGGTCAAATGGGTAAATATTAGAATATTAAAACGGCTGACAAAAGATTAGTTAAAGCCAGGCAATTTTGACCAAATTTCGGTTATATTTAATTTCTAACGAGTCAAATGAGTAGATATTTAAAAAAATAAATAAATAGTTATTTGTTTAAAAAAGATACTAAAATAAAAAAGAGAGGTCAAATGGTTGAAAGTTGGTCAAAGTGTATTCAAAATGCATATAACCTCCTAGTGTCTTATTTAAAATTAAGATTAATATTGCAATAATGCAGTTTTGTAATAGTAATTACGAGGGTTCATGAAACCGAAAAAACCAACCCGTGGCTGGAATAAAAAACGGAACAGAAATAAACGAACTCAAACGAAAACCAATGGTCTGGTTTTATGTTTTCATAAAAACAGAACTTCTGGTTTGGTTTCAGTTTTGCGTGCAATTATAACCGAAAAAACCAAACCGAACCAAATCTATAGTCTCTCAATTTTAATTTTTAATTTTAAGTAGTTATAAGAATTAAGTAAGTAGTGCAACCCAAATATTTTTAGCCCAAATGTATAATAATCAAATAATTATTAACTAACAAAAAAAATTTAGGTTCCAAGTTCAGACCCAAATTCATTAATTTGGCTAACTTTTTTTCGACCCGAAAATTTCAAGCGCAAATAGAAAAACCGAACCAAACCCAAACCAAAAAACCAGAAACGAATGGTTTTAAAAATCCCAAAAAGCATGGTTCAGTTTGGTTTTAGCTCAAAACCACCCAAACCGATCCCTATTAGTAATTAACACATTTTTCTTAAATGTTCCTAAATTACTATAACAAATACGTACCTAAAATCACAAAAAGAATACCTGTTCGGGAGTCTTTTTATATCCGTCAGCTATATCTGCAACAACAGAAAGCTTGAGCATCGGCCCGTGAACCGATCTGGATCTTCTAAAAGATATGCGAGGTGTTCCGGGTTCATCCTCTTCACTTGATCCACTTTCAGATGGTTTAGGAGCCGATGCTGGTACTCCAAGTGGTGTGTGTGCAGACACGTGTATAAACTTTGACTGACAGAATTTTACAAGCTCATCTTGCCTCCAAAATGGATGCAACTCCACCTAAAAATAACCACGCTATATAGTCAGCTAGCCACGGTGTTGACTTTTAAAAAAAGTATTGCAATAACTAAATGACGAACACTAATCCACACAAACAATGAAACCCTCGCAAGTTTATCAAGTTCCAATAACTAAAAAAATAACCACAAATAATTTAGGAATTAACATCGTTGTTCTTGTTATCTCTTTTGTAATTATATATTTTTAATAAACTTAATACAAAAATAGTCACAGATCATAATATTTGGGGATTTACTCAATAAAGCTCGAAGTTAAGGAGCCTGAACTCGAGCCTTGTATGGAAAGACCGTTTAGGCTAGTCGAGCCTTAACGAGTGTTCTGTAATTTTTAAGTTCTTACTCTTTTGGGCTTCTATCTATGAAATTTACACTACACGGCGAAGCTTTGGCTTGTTTAAGGTTTTTCTCAAAAAATATTAAACTATCTAAAAGTGAATATAAAGTAATAAATAACAAACGAGCCAACCCAAGCTGAGCTCGAGCTTGAAAAAACAACTCGCGAGCCTAGCACCAGGTTTAACAAAAGAGGGCGAAACGAGCCAAGCTCGAGTTCTCAATCTCTCATAAGTCAAAACAAGCCAAGTTTGAGCCTAGTCAAGCTCGGGCTCGGCTCGCTTACACCCCTAATACCAACATAATATAAAAACATACATACATATATGTATATATGCATACTATACTTAGTAATGAAAAAAGTATTCATGGGATTCATTGACAGCCAACCAAAATAATATGATTAAATAAATACTTGTAACATGTTCTTATTAACCACTTTAATATTCTATTTTGATCAATTATAATCACACAATTTCCAAATATCTTGGAACACATAATTATGTTAGTTTTAAGGGAGCTTATATTACATAAACATGATAACTACAAACTATACGAACAGCAAAAGATGTGAATAAGCAAATAATATATATTTATGATCAAAGAACACAATGAAGAATACCTGATTTACTGCAGGTATAATCTTAGCAAACTTGAGCAGTTCTTTCATCTGTTGAATATTAAAATTACTAACTCCAATAGCCCGAACAAGACCTAACTCAACCAACCGCTCCATCGTTTTCCAAGCCGTTTTCAACTTACTCAAAAACTGTCTATACTCAGTCCCCGAATTCGCAGGCGGGTCAGTAGCATCACCAAAAGCCGAACTCTCGGGCCAATGCATTAAATAAAGATCCAAATACGACACGCCAAGATTCTTAAGCGAAACCCGAACCGAATTCTCAATCTTATTAATCGAATTCATCGAACAGTAAATCTTCGAAGTCAAAAAAAGATCTTCTCGTCTTATCGAACCTCTAAAGAACTCAGTTAAAGCTTCCCCAACTTCAGCTTCATTCCCATATAAGTGTGCACAATCGATATGCCGGTACCCTGCCGATATCGCGGTTTTCACCGCTTCAACACAGAAATCACCACCACTTTGCCAAGTCCCAAGCCCTATGGCTGGAATCTTGGCTCCAGTATTCAATAGAAAATAAGTCCCAGAAGTCCCAAATCTCCCTTTCATCCCTTATAAACTTGAATCAACACAATAATGATCAAATCCCAAGTACCGAAAAGGCGAAAAACTGCCAGGTAAGTGTTCGATGAATTGCCTGAGAGAAAAAACAGCAACAAAAAGTGATCTTGAGTGAACAAAAACAATAATAAGAAGAAACCCAGAACAAAAAGATGACCTACAAGTCTGATTAAAAGAAGACAGTAACAATTCAAGTGAAAAAAAATCAAGTTTTTAAGTACCGAAAACTGCCCGCCAGGTGTTCGACGAATTGTCTGAGAGAGAAACAGCAGCAAAAGAGTGATCTTGATTGATAATAACTTACAAACAAGCCAAAATAGTAAACCCAGATGAAAATTGACCTTCGATCTCAATCAAATCTACAGAAACTTGAGGTGCCCACCAGGTGTTTGATGAAATGTGTGAGAGATAAACTAAACAAGAACAACAAAAGAGTGATCTTGATTGACAATTGAGGTGTGAAACCAAGTTGGGTATTGAATGAATGTACCTAAAACCAAATTATGGGTCAACAAAAACAGCCGACAAAGAGGAAGAAACGCCCAAAATGTAAAACAAAAGAGTTGGGCTGTAAACTATAATAATCTAATCTAATGTTATTATTATTATTATTATCTTATTACTAGTTTGAATCAAATACAAATGAAATTAACATGATAAACATGAAAATCAAGTAAATAATTATATATACATATAGAGTAATTATATAATTATATTATAGAGACTCTATGTTGTAATTACATAATTAATCTACTTGTATATATAATTATTATATTTGATTCTAACGTTTAGCACGCTAACTTAATTTGTACGTTAATTTTCCCGTTGATAATATAATCTCCTCAGAGATTAATAAAGTATGATAATAATATTATGAAACGTCAATGGGTTAGTGGTGGAGTGGTAACATAGAGACTTGGTGTTTCACGTGACTTATATTTGATTTCTTTAGTTTCAGAGGCACTAGAGTGATGGCGGGGACTAAGCGAGTTGGTGACTTTCTTTAGATGGATCATTGAACTGAGCGGGTATCTCACTGCATTGTCGTGCTTCGGACAAGTGTTTACGGGATTTCGCCTTAGGTGAGGGTAAATTATAATAATCTAATGTTGTTGTTGTTATTATTATTAAGTCAAGTTATTCTACAAAGAGGAACAAAAATAAAAATGATGACAATGATTTTTAGTCACACAAAAAACCCCAAAATAATAAAATTAAAAAAAAAGTCATAACTCAAAATTTAATAAAAAAACAAAAAAAGCAAAAATACAAAAATGTTTCCCCTATCTTTCTCGTTCTAAATAAACAAACAAACACAATGATGAATGAAAAAAATCATTGTGTTTTTTTGTTTATCATTGTGCTTGTGTTTATTTTCGTCATTGATTGTATCTTTTTTTCTTGACATTGTATCTTTTTTTCTTTATAATGTGTTATATTATTCAACATTGTGCTATATATTGTTCGACATTCTGTTATATTACGCGATCTATTATGTCTTTTTAGTTATAATTGTATCTTTTGTTCATTTTCGTCATTGTGTATTTTTGTCAATTTTTTTTTATTTTTTAACATAAATGATAGCGGAAACATTTTAGTTTTTTTATTTTTTTCGTTTTTCAATTATATTTTGAGTTATGATTTTTTTATTGTTTTTTAAAATTTATTTTTAAAAGGTTTATTATGTAATCATAAATATTTCTTACACTTCTTATTTTTGTCTCTATATTTTAACTTTACCCTATTACTACTACTATTATTATTATTATTATTATTATTATTATTATTATCCTAATCTAATCTCCTCGAGAAGATAAAGTATGATAATAATATTATGAATCAAGACAAAATGGTTGATGGGTGATTATTAAAAAGAAAGATTGGTGGGGTAAACAGATTTTAAAAGGGTTGAAAGTTGAAAGACAGTAACAAACAGTTGACCGAATTGGTTTATATGGTTGAAATGGTGCACGTGTATGTGGGTTTTGAAGATGAGTAAGTAGAAGTAGGGTTGGAAAATATGGTGAAGTTTAGGGGTGAGATTGAAGATGTAGTGTTGGCTTTGATGGCGGTTGACTTTTGGTGGCCAACAATTAGGTCACATGTCGTGAGCTCGTTTAGAGTCTAAAACACGCCCCTAACACGAGCAGCCCACTGCCCTGGCCTCTCGTTTTGACCCATGTCGTTGTGTATACAACGTTTGTTTCAAGATGGTGGGGCCAGCTTCTTGATTCACCAATGGAGAAGAAGGTGCCCCCACCCCATCACACGCCCGGCCTTAGGGAAATCCAAGAAATTAGGTTCATAGTTGTTTAATCTTGAACGTGGAAAAATTACCAAGATAGAAGGATGTTGACTTGTTTTTTATATTACAAAGATAGACATTCAATTTAGTCTACAAGTTTCAATTTTTTTTAAGTTTACTCTAATCATAGGTTGTCACGATGGACTAGTCGGCTAAGGAGGATGGACGTTATTCGGACCTTTTTGCGTTAAAAGTTATAAAGAGTATGATAGGACCCACATTCAAACCAATCAAAGGTTAATATGTGTTATAGTAGGCTAAAATTGGCCTCTAAATTCAGTTACTTAGTAGTGTGTTTTGTTGGTTTAAAAAAACAAGCGGACTTATCTCTTCTTAGCTGTTATAATTCGGTAAGCTAAGAGGAGATAAATTCATACCCAAATTCTTACAAAAAATTAGCAAAATGAATCTTATAAACAACCCGAACCAACCGAACCACACATTCCCTCCTTTCGGTCAACTCCATGGCTCGCAAAACCAACCGAATGTGAACTTACAATGGAACCCGATAAACCTAAACCAACCGAGCTATCCGTTTCAATTTCCCGACCCGAACCTAAACATGTACGCCAACTATCTAATGCCCCAAAACTTAATGCCGGCGTTCGGTGTAACATCCTCAAAATTTCGATCCAAATTTGACAACTTAGGAAAGTTGAGGGATCAAAAATAATATCAAGACAAGTCATGAGAAAATATTAAATAAGAAAATATAAGAAAAATAAGGAAATAAAAATATTTCCTAAGTTAAGTTTCCCACATAAAGGAAATAATAAAAGGAAACTCCATCCGACATGAAGGATGTAAGAAAATGGAAGCACTTTACTTAGGTATAAATGAGGAATATAAATCCCATCCCACATAGAAAGTGGTAAAGAAATGGAAGCTCTTAATAAGGAAGAGATTTTCCATAGTAATATTCTTTTATGCATATTATGCACCAAGTAGTCCTAGCGGAGGGAGCATAGCACCCGACGCGCACGCGCACGCGCACGGGCTCAGGCGAGGACGATGGAGATGGCGATGGCGAAGGCGACAACGAAGGGCGTTGGGTGCAATGTGGCGCTTTGATGGCGCACTTTGCACTTCGCAAGCTCGCATCGCTTAGACCCAGACCTGACAAGCAATAAAAGACAAAGAGCCAAAAAGGAAAAATCATATCCTAGGACCCATCGCGATACACGATGAGTCTAAGAACACGGCCATCGCGATACGTGATGACTCAGGGACACGTGTCACATCCAGGTGGCACGTGGCAGCAGGACATGACACGTGGCAGACGTGTCAGGCCACGTGGCGACATGTGACATAAACTTAGAAAGGTGGGCGTCGCGATACGCGATCCTGTTGAAAAAGGGGCCCATCGCGTATTGCGATTGGACTAGAAATTGGCTATAAAAGGGGAGCCTCACGACTCATTCCCCACACACATTTTCACACTCTCTCTAGAATTACACTCTCTCTACCTCGTTTAACGTAACAAGCACCGTTTTGCGTGCCACCGACCCGACAAATCATTACCTCGTAATCCGTGCCAAATACCCGGTGTTTTCCACGAAGTGCGTGCCACCCAAAAGTAGCTCGACATTCCGTCTCGTAGTACGTGCACGACCCGGTGACGCCGGAATATCACCTTGATTTGCGTGCCAAGCAAGGTGGATCAAGAACGCCTCGATAAACGTGCATATAGAGTAGAAGTGCTGCCCGTATAAACTTAGGAATATCGACTCCGAATACCCGTGCGAGGTAGGGGTTCTGCATAAGTTATTATTATATTATTATAAATGGCTTAGACCATAGTCGGGGGTATAGCCCGAACCTTGATTACGATTAAGAATAATATAACTTTTCTTAAGCAAAGATTATAGTTAAAATAGTATTTCTTTATGACTAAGAAATATAATACAAGGGATTATAATTAAGAAATTAATGTTTTTCTTAAAGAAGAAACTCAGTATAAGATGTTTGTTCCTGAAGAAGAAACGTATCATATAATTGGTAAATAAACAAGAGGACTAAAGGTCAAATGCTTTATATAAACAAATGTTTTTATCAAGGTTAAAGCTATACAAAACGGACTAAAGGTCTGAAGCTATATCGATGATCTAGTTATTTATACAAAATGTTATTCTCGTACTATAGGTCCGAGGTAACAAAACAAGAAGCAGAATCAACAGGAATCAGTAACTGATTCTGATTATAAACAGAAAGGTGAATACGCCCCAAACCTTTTACAAACTCTTTGAGTCAGAATGTTTGCATACGATTTACGAATCCTTAAAACTTTGTATTACAATAATAAGAAACAGACACTATGAGTAAGAGTATATATGTGTCTGGATCCATTCATACATGGTGACTCGGCATTTCCCCGAGGCCATGCATATCATCAACATACCTCTGAAGGTCTACGGGACTGTTCAGAGAAATGATATTATGTATATAATTAATTGTACAAGGTACTTAGGGTAATTTGATCCCAATTTAGTTGAGTGCCTAATGAGTAGTCAAAAAGGTATTATTGTTGGTTTCACAAAGGTATTGAAAAGATTTTTAAGAGTCAGCGTCATTCACCAGCTGTCACACCCCCTTCCAGGGCCTAGGAGCGTGACCCAACAGTTGGTATCGTAATTGTTAATAAATCAGAGTTACGTTAGTTTGCAGAAGACTTATAAAACTTTAAGGATCAAAAATATAATATTTACATAAAAGACGGGATTAAAAAATACCCGTTGATTTAACAAAAGATTACTTGTTTATGTTTTACAAAACCACCACCATATATTAAAGTTTTACAAAAGAAAATCCGAGCCATCGGATTCGTAAATAGCACTTCGACTCATCTAAGCGCTAATCTTGTTCACCTGCAAAATGTAAGAAAATACGTCAACAACGAATGCTGGTGAACACGCTGAAGCAAAAATACTTCTTTTACTTAGTTACCCCTCGAGACTACGCATGTCTCGGCCCAACGTGGCTTAGGAATAACCAAGTCAAATAACACATTATAAACTAGAGCCTCTACACTAGGTCACCTCAACAAACATCGCAGCGTTCGACTTCCTTAAGTACCCGTAAATATACACATAAGGTCGTACTCTCTGCAGGAGAGCGTCCTACGACCAAGGGTGGTGCGATCATGCCCATACATCGCATAGTACTACCTATGTAAGGATCCATACATACGTATACCACAGCCTGAGGGCTAGGTTCATACCCATAGTTATAACGGTTTTAGGAACACATAGTTCCTTGTAAACAATTTCATATAACAAGTTTGACTCATTTGAAAACAAGTTTAAAAATTTGGGGGCGTATTCACCTTAACTCTTTAGGATCGGCTTCACTCACCGTCCAAGGGTCTTTCCCTTTTTTTATCTCGAACCTATAGTTACGAGTATAAATATTTGTTAGTCGGATACACGATCCGGCTTAAGACCTTTAGTCTTATATCTCAACCCTCGATTGAACCTTTAGTCCAATTCTTATATACTTGAAAACCTCTTGTTTAAAAGTAAATTATAAAACTTTAGTTTATAAAAACCTGACGTTTCTTCTTCTCCAAAAAACGTAATCTTTTCTTTTATTATTTAAGAATACTCTTTATTCATTAAATAATATCTTCATAACAAAGAATATAATCATATATACTTACACACATATATATGTATCACAATATTCAATAATCAAACTTTCATTCGTTTCTTTGTTATGTTTTCTTTTCTTTTATTTTATCGAGGTATCGAGTATAACCTCGACTTAAGGCTTAAGCCTTGAATATAATATTGAATTATATTGAATTCATTATTACGCCTAACCTTAGTGGCGTATGGAAACTCTAGAGAAACGAGCAGCACTCCGACGCCGCTTTACTTTTCTCGATCAACTTTGATATGCCAACTTCAGCACTCGTCGGCACATCTTTCGGGACTCTTTGCCATAACAACACCTTCTTGATGAATGAGGGTGGAGGGTAGTATGAACTTCAAGGAAATGTCGGTACACAAACGAAAGATTCGAGGCACGCTTATCGAGAAAATGAGGCACAAACTTCGGGGTATTCTAGTGAGAGAGTAGAGAGATGCAGGAGCAGGTTTTGGGATGCAGAAATGGAATGCCCTTGGCCGCTATTTATAGGCAAAATATTGGTCCCTATCGCGGTACGCGATGGGTCCCTGGGCTGACCTATCGCCTACCGCGATATAGGTCAGCTGATTCATTGCGTAGACCTGCCACGTGTTGACACGTGGCAGGCGCCGCTCCACGTGGCGACACGTGGCAGACGTGTTGCCACGTGGCAGCACCTAGTGCCACCGTGTGCCACGTGGCACACGTGTCACAAATTGTCAGACACCCCATCGTGGTACGCGATGGGAGTCTCTTCTGACTCATCGCGTAGCGCGATGGGTCAGGAAAACCAAATTTTCATTTTTAACCCTCAAGTTTGGATTTTTGGCAATTTTAGTCCCTTGACTTTGGAAAGTTGATACTTTGAACTCGAAATTTTCACGTTGTTATATGAAAATTCCATTAGGGGTAAGTGGTCGTCCCAACTTCCACCTAAGTCGATCACACAAGCGCGGAGCATATCTTTCAACGTTTGAATCGTCCTTTCGCTCTGCCCATCGGTTTGCGGATGATAGGCAGTGCTAAGGTTCAACTTCGTACCAAGAGCTTGTTGAAAGCTTTTCCAGAAATGAGACGTAAAACGACTGTCTCGATCATATATTATAGATAGCGGTACTCCATGTAAAGCGACAATGGTGTTTACATAGATACGTGCTAATCTATCCATAGAATATGACTCATTGATGGGTATAAAGTGTGCGGATTTTGTCAAACGATCCACAATTACCCATATAGCATTGTGTTGTCGAGTCGTCTTCGGGAGTTTGGTAATGAAATCCATAGTGATTAACTCCCACTTCCAAATGGGAAGTTCGGGTTGCTGAAGCAATCCCGAAGGCTTTTGGTGTTCAGCCTTAACTTTCAAAAAAGTTAAGCATTTCGCAACATGCGAAGCGACATCCTTTTTCATTCCATTCCACCAATAATTCGCCTTTAAATTGTGGTACATCTTATCACTTCCGGGATGCATCATGTATTTCGACTTGTGAGCTTCGCTCAAGATTTTCTCACGCATACCTCCAATGATTGGTACCCAAATCCTATTACCGAGTCTAAAGATACCATCATCACTCTTGACTAATGAGTCAATGGTGCCATTACGCTTTTCGTTGGAGATTTGGTTTTTATTTATCGCTTGAGTTTGCGCGGATTTGATTTGCTTAATGAGATCGATTTGGAGTTCTAGGCGCAATGCTCGGACCCTTTTGGGCTTCTCGTGTTCTTTGCGACTTAAGGCATCGGCCACAACATTGGCCTTGCCTTCATGATAACAATCTCACAATCATAATCATTGAGCGTTTCCATCCATCGCCGTTGGCGCATGTTGAGCTCTTTTTGCTCGAAAATATGTTTCAAGCTTTTATGATCGGTGTACACGGTAAATCGTACTCCATAGAGATAGTGCCTCCAAATCTTAAGTGCAAAGATTATGGCGCCTAACTCTAGATCGTGAGTCGTATAGTTCTTCTCGTGTACTTTGAGTTGACGGGAGGCGTAAGCGATTACCTTCTTGCGTTGAATTAGTACGCATCCCAAACCCGAGTGAGATGCGTCACTAAATACCACAAAATCCTCAGTACCTTCTGGCAAGGCCAAGATAGGTGCTTGGGTGAGTTTTTCTTTCAGTATATCAAACGCCTCTTGTTGCTTCGTTCCCCATTCATACTTGATGTTCTTTCGAGTTAAGGAAGTTAAGGGAACGGCGATACGAGAAAAGTTTTCGATAAATCTACTGTAATAGCCGGCCAAACCTAAGAAACTTCGGATCTCGGTTGGCGACCTCGGAACTTCCCACTTAGAGATAGCTTCAATCTTAGCGGGGTCCACTTGAATACCGTTAACATTAATGATGTGACCAAGAAATTGTACCTCGTGCAACCAGAACTCGCATTTCGAGAACTTAGCATACAACTTCTCGGTTCTAAGCATCTCAAGCAAAGTTCGAAGATGGACTTCATGATCAGCCTTTGACTTAGAATAAATAAGTATGTCGTCAATGAATACGATAACAAATTTATCCAAGTAAGGCTTGCAAATACGGTTCATCATGTCCATGAACGCAGCTGGGGCATTAGTAAGTCCAAATGGCATAACCGTGAACTCATAATGTCCATACCTTGTTCTAAACGCGGTCTTTGGAATATCTTTGGATTGGACTTTGAGTTGGCGATAGCCGGAACGAAGATCGATTTTAGAAAAGAAGCTAGCACATTGAAGTTGGTTGAAAAGATCGTCAATACGAGGGAGTGGATAGCGATTCTTGATTGTGACTTTGTTCAACGCACGATAATCGATACACATTCGCATGGATCCGTCCTTCTTTTTGACGAATAGAATTGGCGCTCCCCAAGGCGACGAACTCGGTCGAATAAAGCCTTTCTCAAGAAGCTCGTCGAGTTGTTTCTTCAATTCCTTCATCTCGGTGGGCGCTAAGCGATACAGAGCTTTGGCGATCGAAACAGCGACGGGAATAAGATCAATCCTAAACTCTACTTCACGCTCGGGAGGAATTCCAGGGAGTTCATCAGGAAACACGTCAAAAATTCAGAAACAATAGGAACGTCTTTGATTTCTTTTGGCTTGGACTCTTCAGTGACGTAGGCCATGAATGCGAGGCATCCTTGATTCAAACATTTGTTAGCTCTAATCATAGAGATTATGCTAACTTGGCCAGCGTCTTTGTCCCCTTCAATTCGAATCGTACGTTTATCGGGGGCTTGAAGTTCAACAGTTTTGCTATTGCAGATGATACGAGCATGGTTATCAGATAACCAATCCATACCAAGTACAATATCAAAACCAGCCAGACTCATGGGTAACAAACAAATAGGCAAAATATAACCAGCTAAAAGAATTTTTCCGTTTTCAAGGGCTTCATAGATTTTAATGATTTCGCCACTAGCAGTCTCGACGCTTAGAGTTTTATCTAATTTTGTTAATGGTTCGTTTAATAGACTACATAAACTATAATCTATGAAACTTAAATTGGCACCCGAATCAAATAAAACTCTAGCATAGGTGTCGTTGACTAAAAACGTACCGGTGATGGTTTCCGGTAAGTCAGCGGCCCTTTTTGTGTCGAGTACAAAAACTCGAGCGTTTCCTTTCTTGTTCTGGCCACTTCCACCCGCACCACCAGCAGCAGCTTGTTCTTTGGGCATTCAAAACTTAAATGGCCAATTTCCTTGCAATTAAAGCAAGTCATTTTCTTCTTCCAACAATTAGCAGCATCATGTCCCGTACGATTACAGGACTCACAGACTTTAGGAGTTGGGGCGAAATTGCATCGGCCCTTGTGGTACCTCCTACATGTATTGCATGGTGTAGAGTTGTTTCGGTTTACGCCCTTGCTTCTAAAGTTGGAACCTCCTCCAGTCTTTCCTTGAGCAGCTGTTGTTGTCACCTTCTTGTCCTCTTCCTTATTGCGGACCATGCCGCCCATCAAATAGCCGGCCAACTCCATTGCAGAGTCAGCGGTTTGAGGCAAGTGTGACCTCACCATGTCGCAGATTTCCCGCGGCAATCCCCAGATATATCGAGTGACTTTGCTGGACTCAGGGTTAACCAGCTGGGAAACAAGGCGACAGTACTCAAGAAATTTGGTATTGTACTCTCTAAGGTTTGTCCCTACAACCTTATGATTTAGGAATTTCGTTTGGATTTGATCGGTCTTGTGCATTGGACAAAACTTTGCCATCACCATGGCCTTGAATTCTTCCCATGTTAGACCGTACATCACATCTCTTCCCTTACTCATCAATAGCGCATTCCACCACTCATGCGCTTCACCCTTGAACATTAGAGCGGAGTATTGTATTTTCTCCTCCTCGGAGCACTTACTCGTGATTACAATAGTCTCCATCTCTTCGAGCCACCTCACGGTTGTGATGGCTCCCTTATCACCATGGAACTCTTTTGGTCCATAGTATTTAAAATCTTTGAAAGTACATCCACTCACTTTCAGTTTCTTAAACTTTTGCCTAACATCTTCGTCGGCATTAGATCCATGATAGCTCTCTTCATCATGAGAGGGTTTCGGACGGGATTTCACGGACTTACGAGAGGGATGAACAGAAGGATTAACAGATCGAGAAAATCGGGTTTGTCTAGATTGAGATCTAAACGCGGATTCTTCCCTAACAGCATCTTTAATCATCTTTTGAATTTTGTTCATATATTTTTCGGGAATTTCTTCCTCTCGCTCATTCTCGGGGTCTTTCCCATTTTCTTTTATTTTTCTCTCTCTACGAGCATTATCGTTGTTACTTTGTTTAGACATAATTTCTTTTCTTTATCAATTTGGTCTGAAATTTTAACAACATTTCTTTATTAAACACACGTTTATTTATTCACATTTATATATATCCCATGGATATATATATTTCATTTTACACACACACACACACATATATATATATATATATATCCTTTCAACGATATATATATTTTACCCTATCATTACATAAGAACGTTTCATACGTTCTTTTATTCATACACATCACACACAAGACTAATTTATACATATAGTCTTCACGTGGCTGCCATCTTCAGTCCTTCATGTACTTCTTCACAATCTTCATTAGCTTGTTGCATTTGTGAAGAAGCTTCTTTCCCATGCTCTTTTTCTCCTTCCCTTCTTCATCTACCTTCTTCCTCCAGTCATCAGTCTCATGTAGAGCGCGATCCAAATGCTCTTCATATGACTGTGAAATTACGTCAGGGTATCCATACTGTGGTGGCGGGTCACGGTAACCCAACGTCACCATCTCAAAATGATTTCTCGGTTCAGGATAGGAGACGTAATCCTAATTGGATGAAAGGTAGAGGTAGGTCTTGGCAGCATGATTTTGCTCGCAAATCTCATCTGCTTGCTCTTGAATTGTCGGAATCCTTCCTTGAAATGGTGGGAAGCTTGTCGAAGCTTGGTTCCTTAGTTCTTCAAGGTTTTGAATATATGGGTCAACGGAACCATAGCTTGGTTGGTGGGAAGTGAGTGATCCATTTATTGAGCTTGACATCTCATTAGGATTCTCAGGATGCTCTTCTTCCTCAATCTCTTCCTCGGGTTCCTCTTCTTCTTCTTCAGGTTCTTCCTCCTCTTCTGGTTCCTCTTCCTCTTCCGGTTCCTCCTCTTCCGGTTCATCTGCCTCCATGGGTTGTGTGGTTTCATTGTTTATTGGGATCATCTGGAAAGTCTCAGTGGGCATCATTATTCTCATATTGGGTCTACGAGACTGTAACATCCTAAATTCTCGTATTTAATAAAAGAAAGTTGTGTTTAGTTATCGGGCCTGAATAATTAATTAGTATTAATAAAGAGCATGGACTTGAATTAATTAAGGTGGATTAAGTGGTAATGGGCTTTAGGTCCATAGGCTTCAAGAGGTATAAATACCCTCCTAAACCAACCTAAAACCCTAAACCCTCATTTATATCCATCCAAATCTCTACACACTCAAAAACACACACACACTTCCTTACTACTATTTACGGCCGAGAGAGAAGAAGAGGGTGAAACGACCAACGAACATCGAATAGCATAGATCTCTCATATACGAGCTAGATACAAGATAACCAAGGAAAATGCGACCAACCGAACGGATAAAAGGTATGTTTTGATCCTAAAGTTTACGTTTTATTAGCGTTTAGCATTGAAACTTAGAACGAGAGTAGATCGGGTATAAACGAAACATAAAGTTGTAAACTTGATGATAAATACCAGTGTAATGAACCCGAAAATGGAAACGGCTCGATTAATGAACCCTTAACACTAGTATTGAACGTTTTTACCATAAAGGTCCAAACTTTACGTCATTCCGGGCTAAGTTTTACCCGAACAAGGCCATGGGAATGATCGCGGGACTTGTTAACGTCATATCCAAGAATTTCTCGATGAAACGAGGGTGATTCTGGTGATTACGAATGAACAGAGGCGAATGCTGAATAACTTCGCCTGCAAGCCAACTTCGCCTTCAAGCAAGTTCGCCAGCCAAGTTCGCCCCTGACAACTTCGCCTGGCATATGTTCGCTTAAGGTTAACTTCGCCAAGCCTAACTTCGCTTGATGTTAAGTACGCTACAAGCAAGTTCGCCTACCTTATCAACTTCGCTGAACCATATGTTCGCTGGACTCTAAGTTCGCCGAGTCTTAAGTTCGCCGAACCTTAAGTTCGCCGAGTCTTAAGTTCGCCGAGTTTTAAGTTCGACCCCAGCCAGGGGCTCTGCCCCTTGGACCCTGCTAGGGGCTTCCGCCCCTAGACCCCGCTGCTAGGGGCGCTGCCCCCGGACCCCCGTTCGTTGTGGGTAGTAGCTAAGACTAGAAAGATGATATGAGTAGTGGTAGTTAATTGATACATGTAAATATTATACAGTTAGCCGTGCACAGCTCAAGAAGGGAATAACGATTAACGGAGAGCGTAACAGGATTCAGGTGAGTTTCTAGCCCCATTTATGTGTTATGTTTTCGGGGCTGTGTGCATACTCAATATGTTTGTTAATACCCTTATCCTAAGAGATAAGTGTATGCCTTATGTGAATAATGTGAAATGTATGAAAGATTGCTTGATGGTACGTGAACGATCTTCGGATATTGCACGTACTGTCAGGTTGTAACGCTATATATAAGGTAAGTATGATATGTATGCTTATGTGTATGAACGTGATAAAGTTAATAATAGAAGGAAAGGATGGTTGTATGGTTACGAAAAGGGTACCGAGCCCTAATAGTACTCGAGGTATGATGTATGGTTGTATGGTAACGAAGAGGGAATCGAACCCTACTAATATTCGAGAACTAGGGAACCGAACCCTACTAATATTCGAGGAAAGAGGGTACCGAGCCCTAATAATACTCGAGGAAGGAGGGTACCGAGCCCTAATAATACTCGAGGAAGGAGGGTACCGAGCCCTAATAATACTCGAGGAAGGAGGGTACCGAGCCCTAATAATACTCGAGGAATGTAGGGCGTAATGCTCTTTATAACTTAAGATATGAAAGCAAGTTAGTACAAAAGAAAGTATGAAAGTATGAATGAAAGAATATAAGTTTGTGTGTATTGTATAATGTATGATTAGCTAGAACTCACTCAGCGTAGCTGACTTTTAGTATGCACGCAGGTAAGTAGGATGAGGCAGCTCGCTTGAGGGGACACGTGGCGTTGAATAAGAGACTGGCATCGGAAGGCTCAGGGCGTATTATGTTTTAATTACTTAGTTTTCGAAAGACAAGTTGGTTGTTTAAGACAAGTTTTGAATTGTTATGAAATGTTTTATTAAAGTTTTTATATTCCACGAATGTTTTTAATTAACTCTGATATTTAGAACTGCGTTTATGAGTAAATCCAACACGAAAGTAGGGCTACCGGTAACGGGGCCTTACAGGGATGGTCCTTCACCATTGTTTGGTTGGGAACTAGCTTCATTGAAGATGGAACTTCCGGCATGCCACTCTTGTTGTTCAGAGAGATATTTCATCCACTCGGAGGATGATTGAGAGTTCGGTAGGTATCCGGCTGGATAGCATTGTGGTATCTCCGAGGGTTGGTAAATGGGGATCTCCGATGGTTGGTATGCTGGTACTTCAGAAGGTTGATACATCGGATACATTGGCATCGTCGGTGGATGGTAGCTTGAGTGCCTGGGTGGTTCAACACTTGTTTTTGGTGGACTATCGGGAATGGCGATCGGGTAGTGTCGACTTCCGGGATAGTATAAAGGTTTGGACAAATATTGTTCCACGTCTTGGTTGAAGTAGGCTTCATAATATCCTTCGCTCATGTTATCCTCACGGTAGGGTTCGGCAATTCCGGTCTCCTTTGCCTTGCGCACAAAGTCTTCGATGTAAGCTTTAAACGACATCTACATTTATGGGTGGTTTAGATTGTAGAATGGGAAAGAAAGGTTACCAGCCTATCTTATCCCTAAACACATTAACAATTATTTCCTAAACTTGGATCGAAGCTGGGTATTGTTTTATGATACCCAATTCGCTAAGATCGATGGCTCTGATACCAACCTGTCACACCACCTTCTAGGGCCTAGGAGCGTGACCCAACAGTTGGTATCGTAATTGTTAATAAATCAGAGTTATGTTAGTTTGCGGAAGACTTATACAACTTTAAGGATTGAAAATATAATATTTACATAAAAGACGGGATTATAAAATACCCGTTGATTTTAGAAAAAGATTATTTGTTTATGTTTTACAAAACCACCACCATATATTAAAGTTTTACAAAAGAAAATCCGAGCCATCGGATTAGTAAATAGCACTTCGACTCATCCAAGCGCTAATCTTGTTCACCTTCAAAATGTAAGAAAATACGTCAGCAACGAATGCTGGTGAACACGCTGACACAAAAATACTTCTTTTACTTAGTTACCCCTCGAGACTACGCCTGTCTTGGCCCAACGTGGCTTAGGAATAACCAAGTCAAATAACACATTATAAACTAGAGCCTCTACACTAGGTCACCTCAGCAAACAGTGCAACGTTTGACTTCCTTAAGTACCCGTAAATATACACATAAGGTCGTACTCTCTGCAGGAGAGAGTCCTACAACCAAGGGTGGTGCGATCATGCCCATACATCGCATAGTACCACCTATGTAAGGATCCAGACATACGTATACCACAGCCTGAGGGCTTGGTTCATACCCATAGTTATAACGGTTTTAGGAACACATAGTTCCTTGTAAACAATTTCATATAACAAGTTTGACTCATTTGAAAACAAGTTTAAAAATTTGGGGGCGTATTCACCTTAACTCTTTAGGATCGGCTTCACTCACCGTCCAAGGGTCTTTCCCTTTCTTTATCTCGAACCTATAGTTACGAGTATAAATATTTGTTAGTCGGATACACGATCCGGCTTAAGACCTTTAGTCTTATATCTCAATCCTTGATTGAACCTTTAGTCCAATTCTTATATACTTGAAAACCTCTTGTTTAAAAGTAAATTATAAAACTTTAGTTTATAAAAACCCGACGTTTCTTCTTCTCCAAAAAACGTAATCTTTTCTTTTATTATTTAAGAATACTCTTTATTCATTAAATAATATCTTCATAACAAAGAATATAATCATATATACTTACACACATATATATGTATCACAATATTCAATAATCAAACTTTCATTCGTTTCTTTGTTATGTTTTCTTTTCTTTTATTTTATCGAGGTATCGAGTATAACCTCGACTTAAGGCTTAAGCCTTGAATATAATATTGAATTATATTGAATTCATTATTACGCCTAACCTTAGTGGCGTATGGAAACTCTAGAGAAACGAGCAGCACTCCGACGCCGCTTTACTTTTCTCGATCAACTTTGATATGCCAACTTCAGCACTCGTCGGCACATCTTTCGGGACTCTTTGCCATAACAACACCTTCTTGATGAATGAGGGTGGAGGGTAGTATGAACTTCAAGGAAATGTCGGTACACAAACGAAAGATTCGAGGCACGCTTATCGAGAAAATGAGGCACGAACTTCGGGGTATTCTAGTGAGAGAGTAAAGAGATGCAGGAGCAGGTTTTGGGATGCAGAAATGGAATGCCCTTGGCCGCTATTTATAGGCAAAATATTGGTCCCTATCGCGGTATGCGATGGGTCCCTGGGCTAACCTATCGCCTACCGCGATATAGGTCAGCTGATTCATTGCGTAGACCTGCCACGTGTTGACACGTGGCAGGCGCCGCTCCACGTGGCGACACGTGGCAGACGTGTTGCCACGTGGTGACACGTGGCAGCACCTAGTGCCACCGTGTGCCACGTGGCACACGTGTCACAAATTGTCAGACACCCCATCGCGGTACGCGATGGGAGTCTCTTCTGACTCATCGCGTAGCGCGATGGGTCAGGAAAACCAAATTTTCATTTTTAATCCTCAAGTTTGGATTTTTGGCAATTTTAGTCCCTTGACTTTGGAAAGTTGATACTTTGAACTCGAAATTTTCACGTTGTTATATGAAAATTCCATTAGGGGTAAGTGGTCGTCCCAACTTCCACCTAACTCATCCCGGGGTCACCAACCGTTCCGGTCGCCCGAGGAGCCGGCTCATCCCGGCCTTCAAAAAACTCGAAGACATTGTCGTCGACAAATCCGAGCACACCAAACACACCCTCCGTTGCTCGCGGCTTCTTCCTGGACGACACGGTTAATTTAGCCGATGATGTTAATATAGTAGAAGATGAAGAAATAGAGGAGTTGCCTCGACCACGCGGGAGATCGAGAAAAAATAAGAGGGAAGGTTCATCGTCAACACGATTCAATACGGCGCCCGGTGAAGACGTCGGACAATTAAACGAGTTGGTCGGTCGTTTGGAAACAAATGCCACGGAAATAGGAAACGATCTTCGAGCATCTAACAAACAACAAGAAAAGCTGAACCAGACGTTGGAATTACGTCAAATGAAAGAAGACTACAAATCCCTCAAAGCGGTGGGGTTTCACGAGGAAGCCGCATTATTGTTTCAACGACGACATGAAAAAAGCGCGAATTTTACGGGTATTAGCATTTTTTTAGTTATGTTTTATTTTTTATTTTTTTACTTTTGTTTTTTTATATTTTTAGTTATGTGTTTTTTTGTAATTCTTTTTAATTTTAATGCATTTTTATTTAATTATTTAAATAAATTGGTTTTTATTTGATTAGTTTAATTATAAAAAGAAAATAATAAAAAAAGTTATTGTGGGCCTAGTTTGTAGCCCATACACTATTACACCTCAAAAACAAATTCTCATCATTTGTTGACAGGGCGCCACGTGTCGCAATTCGCCCTCATTTGTAGCCCCTCCACTACGCATAGCCTTATAGCTTTATTTAGATTTAGACTACTAAGAACTCATGCCAATGATTATATGTGTGGTTGAGACGTTGAGCATGTGTCCATAGATAAATGAGTCACGAAAGGATGATCAGATTCTAAGTTCGGGTTGTATGAAAACAATAAAGATCGGCATTAGTTGATTTTTTTTGAAAGACATCGCCATCAGTTGATACCTAAATGATTAGTTTAACATATTTATTTCGATTATGATATTAGTTTTGTTTCTACATTGCTGAGAAATATTAACACTTATTGATGTCGTGATTCCTTAGGTGAGTCTTTACACGTGGAACCAAATGGTGGAAGACCGAGCTCTCGGGATAGATGTTAACACATGAGTTTCTAAGACCGTGTGTAGTGAATGGAGCCCTTTAAGGGCCTTTTGCACCATGTCATCATAGAGGCGTTTTGACAAAAAAGGGTGCAGTGGATGGAGCCATAACCAATCTTACCTTATTATTATTTTAGTATTATTAATTATCAATAAATAAAAACAAAAAGTGTATATCTTGTTCAACGATGATGTTGCATTGAATTGTTGGCTAGATAAACCGTAGAGATGTTGTCACAATAAATGATATGTCTAACCGGAATGTGAAGTTCAAGCATGAGGTTATGTATCAAGTTAAGTTCGACTGCGGTATTGGCAACGCCGTGATATTCAGCCTCGGCACTAGACCGAGATATAATTGGTTTCGCGTTTCGAGGTACCCCCAATCGGCATAATATTACAATCATGTGTATATAATTATGGAGCTAATTTCTTGATTATTGTAATATTAAGAGAGAGAGAGAGAGAGAGAGAGCTTCATGGCTGAAAGAGACACACGAGATATAACCGAATCATTCTCCTTCTTATCTATTATTCCACTATATATAATTACAATCATAATATCATATTTTGAAACAGTGAATCAACCATCGATGATAGATAAAAGGGAACGTATTTTGAGATAGTGAAAGTGTCCGCTATGTTATATGATAGGAGGAGGGAAAACGAAGAATACTAAAATGTCCCCGTCGAACTTGTTCGCGATCAAAATGAATATCAAGATCGATGTTCTTTATACGGAATTTTCATAGAGATAAATGGCACTAACATTTACAATGATGGCTCGAGCTAGAAACCGATGGAGTTTCAGAGGAGATTTCGAAGCCAACAAATTTTAGCAACCACATGCATTGTGTTGGGTTTCAACGGTGGTTCGGAACGAAAACGGTCAACCCGTTTTAGTTAATAATTCGTTTCGATAGATATTAATCAATATTAATATACAAACATATAAACGAGTTATAAAAACGCAGTGGAATATAAACGATTAACACGAACCAAAAACCAAAACCCAAAATCCGGATCCGATTACAACGTTAAACGAGTACGATAAAACGAATAACAAACAACCATAGTTTAAATTATCGATATACCTCGGTTATCGAAACCGGGAAGACACCGAAGGCTAACGAAAGTGCTAGACTTGACATAATCAAACAGATCTGGCAGCGGCGGTGGTCCGGCGAAACGACAGCAGTGGTCCGACGAAGCAACGACGACTGCGGGATGGTGGTCCGGCGGTGTAGTGACTGTGGCGGTGGTCCTTTGGTGGAGCAACGGTGAGCAGATAGTAACAGAACTCGTCAAGCAACAGCAGCTACCAAACTAAACACAAATGGCCGGAAATGGAGTTCGTCGGAAAAACGTTTTCACTGGAATCACCTTAGGTCGCCGGAAAAACGACTTGAACTTGCAGGTGACTAAAATAATAACACCAACGGCTTATCGGTGGTGGTTATGGTGACAAGTGGTCGGCTGTGGTGATGAGTGACGATATTCCGATGGCCGGAATAGGTCGCCGGAAAACCGACTGCCGGAATAGCGGCGCCGGAATATATAGATGGAGGCTAGGGTTTGTTTATTGTTGTTAGTCTCTACTAATAATAAGATCTTATACTATATATAGGAACACAGTTAGGGTTTAATCAAGTTAAACCAATTGGGCTTGAGCCCAATTAACCAAACAAAGCCTTTAACCAATATCCAGTCCACCTAATTGATTGTGTCGGGCCCAATTAACATTTAAATGGGTTTATGTTTTTGTTACCCCTGGTGTAACTCATACCGGGTCACATTCGGGTCGGTCACGTTGACTTGACCCGAACCGACCATTAAATTCAACAGTCTCCCACTTGGACGGATTTGGGTCAAGTATCACAACGCTAACAGCCAGAGGCGTTCTAACTACATATAGCTGTCCCCAACCAAATATGACAATTTTTAAATCCATAACCAAAGTATCTTGGAATACCTTATTGCAAGATAATGAATTTATAGTAATCGTTGTCATCTATCCTTTCTGTATAAGACATCAATTGAACAATGAGACATGGATCAAATCAATCTCATATAGTGTTCAATTATTGTAGTTCTCGATATAGAGTCAAAGTGGTCCAATCAAACACATAGTAAGTTTGAGTGAGGCCTCACACTTTACCAGTTTGAATCAACGAGGGCGCCAATATGTCTATATGTTACATTTTAATGTAAGAGTACCGAATCTCATCTTGACTACATACAACTCCCACTGAACTTTAGAACATTCCCAATCAATGCCTTTATGGCTGGCAGTTACGCAACAGCGGTTAACATGATCAAAGAATATTCCTTGGTAAACGAAAGTTCTAATATGTATCTCAGGTCTTAGGATACTAAATGAGCATACTATTATCAGAACATCTTATGATCAAGATCCATGAAGATGATTTGATGCGAGTTACATCCAACGTCATTCATAATGAGGTCTGTGAGTTTGGAAGTCAACTGCTTGAGTCCAAATTCAGAATAGTCTTAATTCAGAATCGCTCCCACGAGTCTGACCGACTACGGATAATTTAGAATACAATATTCACGGATTAAACGAATTAAAATGAACACAGTTGTATTATTCAACGTTTGCATTTAACCATTAAATCAAAAGTGAACAGAGAAGTACAACTGATTAAACGTCCATACATCCAAATACTAAATCAAAATAAATCACTAGCAAGTCTAAGCCCGATAGCATCTCTATGCTGATCATGCTTGTCCTGAGTCATCGGCTTAGTGAACGGGTCAGCTAGATTTTGATCTGTGTCTACTTTGCTTATTATGATGTCACCTCGTTCCAGTATTACTTGTACATAGTGGAACCAAAAATGTGCTTGGCCATGTGATGATAATTGGGCTCTTTGGCTTGAGCAATAGCACCTGTGTTATCACATATTACGTCGATCCTTTTCCTAAACTTGGAACCAGATCGAGGTTGGCTATGAATTTCTTCATCCAAGCAGATTATGTGCGAGAAGCATCTCGGTCATTTTGGAAGTTAGCGTCAGTGTAACATCTTACAGTGAGCTCCTCTTCCATTCCTCCAAACACGCTTACGAGACGTCAGGTCTAGTTCATAATATAGCGTACATGACAGAGCCAATCGCTGAAGTATATGAAATTGCTTGCATGTGCTTTGTCTCAATGTCCGTTGCCGGAGATTGCGATTAGCTAAAACGATTCCTTTAGCAACGGAACAGCTCCTATCTTGGAGTTGTCCATTGAGAAGCGTGTCATGACTTTGCTTATATATGTACTTTGACTTAGCCCTAGAAGTCACTTAGATCTATCTCGGTAGATCTTCTATTCCCAGAATATATGCGGCTTCTCCAAGATCTTTCATTGCAAAACAAGATTCCAACCAATGCTTAACTCCCTTAAGCATAGGAATGTTGTTTCTAATTATCAGTATATCATACACATACAAGATGAGGAATGATATAGTGCTCCCACTAGCCTTTTTGTAAACACAAGGCTCATCTTCATTGTTAATAAAACCAAACTCTTTGATTTTCTCATCAAGTGAAGATTCCAGCTTCGAGATGCTTGCTTAAAATACACTTGCTCCCTATTGCCCGACCTTCGGGGGTTAGCTCAATCAAGTTCTAGACTTGATTGTCATGAATAGATTGCATCTCAGCGTTCATGGCATCTCGCCGTTTCTCAAATTCTGGATCCAAGATTGCAGATATGTAGTTAGTAGTTTCGTCGCCAGACTCGGCTACTAATAAGACTTCCGGACCATCCAGATGCCATAGGTATCTAGGATTGGGTGCGAGAGTCCTAGTACTTCTGCGAACGCTCGTGTTCATGTCTGATGTATTAGCAACAACAGCTTGTTGATCAGACGCTCCAACTTCCTCAGGGGTTGATTGTGGTTCTTGAATTTCTTCAAGATTGACAATGTTATTTCCAGTTCCTCGATCGAGAAATTCTTTCTCGAGGAAGTGGCCTTTCCTTTTGATAGAAATCATATTTGTATCAGAATGGAAAAAGTAATAACCGCTTTGGTAGTAGTATTTGACGAATGCGGGAGGTGGTTATAAGGGCGAAACTCCAAAAGGAGTGAGGCAAGTTAGTTCTACATATCATCGTTCGAACCATGTGTAGCAAAGTTCGATTCCTCCTTTCGCTCACGCCATTATGTTAGGGTGTGCCAGGTGGAGTGAGCTGTGAAACAATTTCACACTCTTTTAGATGACTGATGAACTCTGAGCTGAGATACTTTCCACCTCGATCCGATCGAAGTATCTTTCATGGTTTCTAATTATGGTTCTGAAAGGTCAACAAACATCAGTATGTATGAGTCCTAACAGATCTCTTGCTCGTTCACTTTTATGAGTGAAGGAGTCCTTGGCGAGTTTGCCAGCTAAGCAAGATTCACAATCGTCAAAAGAGTCTAGTCCTGTGGATTCAAGAATCCCTTGGGATTGGAGTCCTTTAACTCTTGTCTTGCTTATGTGGCCAAGTCAGCAATGCTATAAAAATGTATCATTGATGCCAGATCGGATACGTTTTGAAAGATTATATATACGTTATTATTAGTTTGAACATCAATCTCATATATATCATTTCGAGGTTTAGCCTCAAAATAAAAAATATCATTTAAGTAAGCAGAAATAGCCATGCCATTAAAAACGTACTTAAAACCTTGTTCAAACAACAGCGAAACTGAAATGATGTTTCTGGTCAAACCAGTAGCATTCAAACAATTATTCAAATGAAAAACTAGGTCAGATAGACAAGTAAAATGAAATACTCCAGTTGCCAGAACTGGTACTCTCTTCTCATCTCCAACGATGAGTTCCATGCTGCCTTTATTCAGTTTCATCAACTTCCTGCAAGACATTAATGATGTGGAAACCACATCCGATATCAAATACCCATGTGTTTCTAGAGACAGTGAAAAGTTTAATAACGTATATGGAAATACCTCGAGAAGAGCCTTCACCATTGGCTGTCTTCATTTTGATCTCAGCAAGGTACTCGGGACAGTTTCGCATCCAGTGTCCCATTTGGTTGCATCGGTGGCACTGGCGCTCCTCAGGGGGCGGCGGTGGTATCTTTGGAACCCCTTTTTTTTTAGCATTGGTGGCACGAGGGGCAGCAATGGTAACATTCTTCTTGCCTTTACCCTTATAACCCCGGTTCTTGGGATTAGGCTTCTTGACACCAGCAGATCGGATCATAAGAACTTGATTGGTCCTTGAAGGAATGTTCATCTCAGCCGTCTTGAGCATGTTATGAAGCTCCGGCACTGTCTTCACCCAACCATTATTCATTACGAACCGGTCGTATGAGTTGAGGAGAGAGTTGAGGATGAAATAAGCTGCCATCTCATCGGGCAGGGGATAATCAAGTTTCTTGAGCTGACCGATGTGCCCCTTCATCTTAAGAACATGCACACTGACGGGAGACCCCTCTGCCATCTTGCAACTAATGAGTTGTTTCATGGTGTCGAATCGTGCTTGACGGGCTTGTTTCTGGAACATGCCCTTGAGTTGCTCAAGCATCTCATAGGCACCAAAGTCTTCCAAGCCTTTAGCAAGCTCAGAAGTCATGGTGGCTAGCATAATACTGGAGACCTCAGCCGAGTCATCCTTATGTTGTCAAGAACTTTTCGTGCAGCGGCTTTGTTGTTTTCAGGCTCGGTTGGAACAGGTCCATCGAGAACATACAGGTGCTTTGCCATGGTCAGAACAAGTCTTAAGTTGCGGTGCCATTCGATGAAGTTGGTACCATTCAGTTTATCCTTCTCAAGGATAGTCTTAAGGGCGTAGGGTGAGTTTTCGTTTGACGACATCTAATTAATTAAGCAAAAGTAAATTTAATTAGTATTTTCGACGTTGTAGTCCCATTATTAATGACCCAATAACATTAATGAAATAGGAACATGAGAATCTGGCTTCCACCCAATAACGATGGTTCGGAACGAAAACGGTCAACCCGTTTTAGTTAATAATTCGTTTCGATAGATATTAATCAATATTAATATACAAACATATAAACGAGTTATAAAAACGCAGCGGAATATAAACGATTAACACGAACCAAAAACCGAAACCCAAAATCCGGATCCGATTACAACGTTAAACGAGTACGATAAAACGAATAACAAACAACCATAGTTTAGATTATCGATATACCTCGGTTATCAAAACCGGGAAGACACCGAAGGCTAACGAAAGTGCTAGACTTGACACAATCAAACAGATTTGGCAGCGGCGGTGGTCCGGCGGAACGATAGCAGCGGTCCGGCGAAGCAACGACGGCTGCGGGATGGTGGTCCGGCGGTGTAGTGGTTGCGGCGGTGGTCCTTTGGTGGAGAAACGGTGAACAGACAGTAACAGAACTCGCCAAGAAACAGCAGTTACCAAACTAAACACAAATGGTCGGAAATGGAGTTTGCCGGAAAAACGTTTTCACCGGAATCACCTTAGGTCGCCGGAAAAACGACTTGAACTTGCAGGTGACTCAAATAATAACACTAACGGCTTATCGGTGGTGGTTATGGTGACAAGTGGTCGGTTGTGGTGATGAGTGGACGATATTTCGGTGGCCGGAATAGGTCGCCGGAAAACCGACTGCCGGAATAGTTGCACCGGAATATATAGATGGAGGCTAGGGTTTGTTTATTGTTGTCAGTCTCTATTAATAATAAGATCTTATACTATATATAGGAACACAGTTAGGGTTTAATCAAGTTAAACCAACTGGGCTTGAGCCCAATTAACCAAACAAAGCCTTTAACCAATATCCAGTCCACCTAATTGATTGTGTCGGGCCCAATTAACATTTAAATGGGTTTATGTTTTCCTTACCCCCGGTGTAACTCATACCGGGTCACATTCGGGTCGGTCGCGTTGACTTGACCCGAACCGACCATTAAATCCAACACATCGGCGACACCCCAACCAACATCCAACATCGATCATGCCCTTTACACCATGTTACTAAACCCGTCTGATCAATGGGTTATGGACACGACGCTACATCAGGAACAAATATAATCTAAATATAAGTCTTATTAATGGCCTTTGGGAGTAACGTTGCATAAAAAACCCCGAAAAAATCGGAAACTAGCTTTTTTTACTCGTGTTTTTATTACCCGACCCCGTACACGATTCTACTCGTAGGGTACGGATAAGATATGCCTTTCAGTACCAACACCCGTACCTGAAACCAAACCCGATTTGTACCCGGTAATACCCAAAAACCGGAACCGATTCCATACCAGAACTTGGTTTTTACAATACCCGAAACTGGGTTCTTCAAATACCCGATCTTGAAATTATCCAAAAAAATACCTAAAAAATCCCAAAAAAATACCTCAAAAAAGTGGAGGCCCTTAAAAAACCCGAAAACAAGGTTTTTTCAATAACCTGAAATTGGATATTCAAATATCCAATTCAATACCCGACCCGAACCCGGTGCACAGTGTATGGTATTTAAGGACAACAGTCGGACCCGAACCCGATCCGGGTAATGTGAATACATGATTTTTCAGTGCACGTTCATACTTGAACCCGATTCCATACCCAAAACTGGGTATTAGAAAAACCCAAAGTGTCAAGCATCGACCGAACCATACGTAAGATAATCCTATTTGCATTATCATTTTCTTCTAAAGAATAAGAGTAAAGTACCATTTTCGTTCTTAAGGTTTAGTCCTTTTTGCGAGTTTAATCCAAAAATCTTTTTTTTTTAATTCCGGACAATTGAGGTTTCAAAATTTTTGTCAGTTTCGTCCAAATCACTAACTTCATCCATTTTCTATTGTTAAGTCATGGGTACTTTTGTCTTTTCACCTATTTTTTTATTTTCTTATTTTATTTACCTTTTTATTGTATTATAGTATATAAGATTCCAGAATAATTAATTCCAAAAAATAATTAATTTGTTAACCAGGTAAATTACCTTGGCTTTAAGTTCAAATAATAATTGATTGGAGTACTTATTACTGGTCCATGATTCATGAACACATTACCACTACAATGAGCAGTTTGCACAAGCCGATAGAACCCATTGTACGTTATGCTATATTCTCATGTGATCCTCTCTATATTCTACTCAACCATGCATAACATGATATTGTACGATCCCACCAAATATGCATAACATGCTATAAGTATATACCCAATGACCCATGAGGAATGGGGTACGGAAAAAGTGAGAGTGTTTTGTACATGATAGGTGTGAGTTCGTCTTGTGATGCGGGCCCAAGTGTAGAAGATTGGGCCGTGATGTTTCTGGAGGCTCAAGATCGCGCTTCCAGGGGTGCTGCACGAAAATGAGCATAACTTGGGCTACGAGCCTCCGTTTCAAGCGTGCTACTAGTCAAAACGACCGTTAGAACGTGGGCTACTCGTTTATTTTTCCAAATAAGCCTTCTACACACACTTTTGAGCCACTTTTATGTTTTTTGTCTAGTTTTTGGGTATTCTTTTGGGCTGTTGTTGGGCCTATGGTTGTTTTTGTTGGCCCAAGCCCATTTTGAATGTTTTATTAATATGTCCAGTTTACATGTGACTGATCATTGATTAGATTATAATAAAAAACAATTTGCCTTTCGAATTCTAGCCTTTTAGGTCGAATTTGGGGGTTTGGGGTAGAATCATCACGGGTATTTACATAATCAACGTGATTAGCCTTCATTCTCTGTTAGTACGCTGCATCATCTTGTAATTAAGATACTCTTAATATAAAAGGATCATTCTGTTCATACTATTAGTATCTGTTGATTTTTACAACTCTTCATTGGCACAATCCATAATCGAACAAATCACACCGCAAAATAGGATCCCAATAGAGGACAGAACAACATGTTATGAATCAGAGGCAAAAATCAAAGACGTTGACAATGGTGAGACACGTAACACAGTTACAAGCAATGTTTTCATAACCAGACCGGACACCGAACCTGTTGGCCTACCGGTTCACCGGTTCAACCGGTCGAACCGGCCGAACAAATTTGGTCAAAAAATGACGGATCAAGCTTAAAAAATAATATTTTCAAAAAAAAAAAATATTTTTTTCTTAGAAACCGGTTCAATCGGTCCGGTTTTCCGGTTCAACCGGCCAAACCGGTTCGGACCGGCCGGTTCCCTGTCAGACGAGCGAACTATGTGAACCGGACTGGTCGGTGGACCGAATCCCGGTCAAACCGGTTTGACCGGCCGGTCCGGTCCGGTTTCAACAACATTGGTTACAAGTTGTCGCCACTCTAGCAGCAGCTACAACTTGGCAACCACCACCTTGCCTGGTCGCGTTAAGATTGGCAAACAAAAAAATATATTCTAAGTGTTATATCATTTGGCCTCAGGCACGAATAATAATGTTGTTGATAATATTAGTAATAATAATGATATATTTATACTACTAATTCATATTGATAGAGAAAAAGAAAATAATAAAAATTAAGTAAAAAAGGTAAAAAAAATTGTATTTGATAAGTTTAAGAAGGGAATATAACAAATAAAAATCTTAGAATAACCGTACGTTTAACGATACCCTTACATAAAACGTGTGTATTTTCTCGGTGGATAAAGTTTAGAATAGGTTGTTCCATTATATCAAGATTACTTTTTTTTTTCAACAATAAACTCATAGACAAATCTACACTTAATTATTTGTCTACAACTAAAGAAACACCATGCATATCAAAGCACACCTAATACCATTTTAATGAAATATTAAATTATTTTTAACTACTTTAAAATATATTTTCTAGTTTTGTTACCGATTTTGTTAATTATTTTAAGTTATCTTTTAAAAATATATGATCTTTCGGTACTATCACCACTATGAAAACCAATTAAATATAAATTGCGGGTTGAACGTACGTGATTCTCTGATCCTGAATTGATATGGAGGTTCATAAGACCACGTGAAATATGGCAAGCTTAAAATAAAAATAAGTGAATATAAAAATCATCTCTCTTCACATGTTTTCCTATATATTAACAAGGTTGTATGTTCCTAACATATCACATAATCTCTTAGATACAAAGATATGGCAACACAAAATGGTGAGATATGTAAAGATGAGTTACTTCATTCTCAAGCTCACATATGGAACCATCTATTTAGCTTTATAAAATCCTTGTCACTTAAATGCGCAATTCAGCTACAAATACCTGATATCATCAATCACCATGGTTCACCAATGTTGCTTTCCGAGTTAGTGGAAGCCCTTGGTATAAACAAGGAGAGAACTCCTTTTGTCTATCGACTTATGCGCATCCTTGTTCACTCTGGTTTCTTTGTGAAACAAAGTGTACCCACCACTCACGGAGGCAATAGTGAGGTGCGAGGAGAAGGCTATTTGCTCACTTCTGCTTCTCGATTGCTTTTAAAAGAAGAGCCATTAAGTGTTAGACCCTTTTTGCTAGCCATGTTGGATCCAATGATGGTGGATCCATGGCAACAATTGGACAAATGGTTCCAGAACGACGATGTCACCCCCATTCACACAACCCATGGGAAGATGTTATGGGAACTTGCGGGCCAAGAGCCGAATCTTAATCAGTTCTTCAATGAAGGCATGGCGAGTGATGCAAGGCTTGTTACAAGTGTGGTTCTTGAACATTGTGGGGCTGTTTTTGATGGGTTGGATTCCATTGTTGATGTTGGGGGTGGTACCGGGACCGTTGCCCAAGCTATTGCCAAAGCCTTTCCCAATATTATGTGCATTTGTTTTGATCTTCCGCATGTAATTCATGGTTTGGTTGGTAGTAAAAACTTGAGTTATGTTGGTGGAGACATGTTTGAAGCCATTCCAAAGGCTCAGGCAGTTTTGCTTAAGGTATTCTCAATATTTCCTGTTTTTAATGTAATCATATATTAGTTTATTTTCGAAAGTTTATTTCAATCTTTTTTTAACAAAAAGTTTTGATGATTATTTATTGTGAAATTAAGTTGATTTATCTTTCATTCTATGAAAAAATAGTGGATTTTACATGATTGGAGTGACGAAGAATGCATGAAGATTCTGAAGCAATGCAGAGAAGCAATTCCAAGCAAGGAAAATGGAGGAAAGTTAATCATCATAGACATGATCGTGAAGGTTCATGAAGGAGAGAATGATTTGCTTGAGACTCAACTTTTCTTTGACATGCTTATGATGACTTTGGTGACCGGAAGAGAGAGGAACGAAGAAGAATGGGCAAAACTCTTCCTTGATGCAGGCTTTACCGGTTACAAGATAACCCCAATTTTGGGGTTAAGATCTCTCATCGAAGTTTATCCATAGTTTGGTTACATTACTTGCAACATAACATATATAATTGCTGTGATCGAATCTACAAAAATATGAAACTTCTTAGCATGTTCGATTGTTTGCGGCTATATTGTATCTATGTTGTTTTTCATCATGTCTCATCATGTTGAAATATATGTATGCTTCAATTCCATATCAAATAAATGTTATATAATTTTCTCTAATAATTGGTTAACTTATTTATTTTGTAACTCAGTTAAATATTTCTTTATTTCGTTTGTTGCTAATTTAGTTGTTCATTTGTGCATATGAGCTATAAACAATAAATGGACAAAATGGCAATCGGCTTGTATGCTGATGGGCTTGTAGCTGTTGGACCAAAGAAAACTTTGTGGGTCTCAGGCCCAGATTCTTTTATAACCTGGCTTTGTATTTGTTAATAAAAGAGTGAACGCAAGATATTTTTTGAGGGATTTTAAGACATATTTTCATTCTCTTGCAATGTTTTAAAAACCGATATTTTACACACTGAGTTTGGTTCAAAATGATACAACCGGTTGAATTGGGATGCACGCGGTTCAACCGGGTTAAATAAATTACCTTGTAATTCCATTAAAATACACTTCAACATAAAAAATAACCAAAAGTACATTATTAAACATCACACATGAACAATGATCGAGTCAAATAGAAAGTTTGTACTTTGTATACAAAATCAATTACAAAAGATGTCAAAAAAACCAATCTTGGATTTATAGAATACAAAATTTTTTGATTAGCGAATCATCATTATTTGTGTTCTAAGGTAAATAGAACACCTAATGCATGTGACAACATAAAGACAACAATGAACAAAATTTCTAACCTACATATTAACACTGAGAAAGTTAAAATGGAAAAGTTTCATGAAACTATGTGAATTTAAAGTTTAACCACAACCACCACAGGATCATAAGAGTTATCAGGTTGAGCAACTCTATCGAGGCTAGGTATGAGCGATCAACAACCGATTGAGCAACTCTATCTATAGCTGTTAATGCTCCTAGGTCAGCATTGCCAAACTCACATTTTGAATTTAGAGGGCAAACAGATATATAAAAGTCTAGAATGGTGCTAAGAAAGAAGGATAAATTTATAAATATGCAAATTTAAGATAGGCATACAATTTTCAACAATTATGAGTGTGGAGGTCTCAATAAGACAACTTCAGCACAAGCATGCTTCCTATATAGCTATGATTTTAATGGTAAATACTTCATCTAAAGAAACTAATTAATAGCAGCCTAATTATATTATCAGATGGTAAAACAAATCTGCAAAATGCACGATACAAGATTGTAAATTATGCATGGACCAGTCTCGACATAAAATATCATCCTCATAGGGTATGTACGTAGCATATATTTACATATATCTTTTTTTACGACAAATGTTATCCTGCTATTTTACACTAATAATATACATTACTCTCGTTGCGCACTTTAAACCAGCTTGAAACCTCTTATCAAGTGGGCTAGCTTCACGTTGAAAACATCTGCATTTGTGTAAACAAGTTATTTACCATGTTGACCGATTGGAAAAATTGTAACCAATTAAAATATTCTTTATCCTAAGTATTTCCTTTTGATTTCTTCAAGAAAAGATGATCAATATAGTTAAAATTTTTGTTGTTTGATTTTTTGAGAAAATGGCAATGCCCCGTGAACTAATTTATTTAACTAATAACTATTTTCAAGCTTTTTACAAAACTGCCATTAAAGAATTAACCTGTACCATAGATTAACAAAATCAAAGGCCTTTATTAGTTTAATTTTCTTAGTTTTCTTTAAAAGGAAGGTTAGGCAACCAAACCGAAGACGGTGAAGCAAACAAACGCCACTAATTAATGCATGAAGATTAGGAAAAAAAAGTGTAGTGGTGAAGAAGAGCAATCAAGCAAGCAAAAGAGTTAGACAACCAAACAGAAGACGGTATCTATGTGAATGATTGAGAAGAATAAACGTCAATTTGTGTGATTCATTGAGAAAGGAAGAAACAACGTTAATCTATGTGATTTGTTGAGAGAGGAAGAATCAACGTCAATGTGTGTGATTCGTTGAAAAATGAATAAACAACGTTAATCTGATCGTATATGTGTGAGTGATCAGAAAAAGACGATATGTGTGACGCCAAGAAGGTTTCGTGTGAACCAAAAAGAAGAAAACTAATATGAGGAGGTGGTTTTACGTGCTTCTTCGACAGGTTGTCTTCCGGCTAAAATTCCCTTCACCTATTTGGGTTTACCGGTTGGTTCGAGTATGAAAAGGGTTGAAGATTGGAAGGTTATCATAGATAAATTCAAAACTCGTCTTTCCGTTTGGAAGTCGAATTTATTATCTATTGGAGCTAGAGCTCTTTTAAACACTTCGGTCCTTGGAGCCTTGGGAATTTATTTCTTTTCCCTATTCGTTGTGCCTCCAAGTGTTTTGAAGGTTTTGGAAAGAATTCGGTCTCGGTTCTTTTGGGGTTTTAAAAATGACGAAAGAAAAATTCATTGGGTGTCTTGGAAACAAGTGTTGGCATCTAAAGAGAAAGGAGGTATCGAGATTGGTTCCTTGGAGGCATTTAACAAGGCTCTTTTACAAAAGTGGCGTTGGAGGTTTGTTTCAGATAGCAATTGTGTGTGGGTTAAGTTGATCAAAGCCATATATGGAGTTGAAATGAATCCTAACTATCATGAAAATAGTGGGTTAGGGTCGGGTGTGTGGTCGTCTATGTGTAACTCATTTAATAAACTACACGATTTAGAAGTAATTCATCTTTCGGCTGTTCAAAAAAAGATAGGAAATGGTCAAGAAACTAGATTTTGGTTAAACTGTTGGGGGACAAGTAGTACGTTGGCGGTCAAATATCCTCGCCTTTATGCGTTGGAAATGGACAATCAATGTTTTGTTAATCAAAGGGCAGACGGTGGTTCTTGGAATTGGAGAAGAGAGATTAGAGGGGGGGAGAGAAAGTGAACAATTTGATAATTTGATGGTGGAGTTAGGACATGTAAGTTTAACGGATTCTCAAGATAGATGGATTTGGAGTTTTGGGGATATGACAGACTTCACGGTTAAGGGTGTAAGGAAGGTTATTGATGACTTTATTCTTCCTTCGTGGGCTCGAAAGACAATATGGTTCAAATTTCTTCCTAGAAAAGTTAATATTTGTGCTTGGAGGGTGTTACTTAAGAGACTTCCTATGAGAGTCAATCTGGTGAGTAAGGGTATAGACATTCCGAGTTCTTTATGTCCTATCTGTAATGATCATGAGGAGTCTATTGACCATGTTTTCGGTATGTGCTCGGTGGCTAATCGGATTTGGGGTCTTGTTGCTTCTTGGCTTGGCCTACCGTTGTCTTCCTCTTTGGCTCCGATTGAGCTGATGTCTTGGTAGGACACTTTAAGAGTCCAAACTCATAAGAAAGATATGATCGGGATGATTATATTTGTCACTTGGTGGATTATTTAGAGATTCAGAAATGACTTGGTATTTGAGAAGAATCGGCATAACAAAGAAACGATATTTGATGAAATTTTAAATTTCTCGTTCTTATGGTATAGTAGCAGAAATCGTAAATGTAATATTTCTAGGATCGAGTGGCTTAAGAACACTCTATTGTATTTGTAATGTTTTATGTTTTTTTGTTCTAGCTACTTGCTAGGACTGTTTTTATTTATTTATATAAAATACCGCCTTTTCAAAAAAAAAAAATAGAGCGTTGTAGCTCGAAGGAAAAAAGAAGTTGTGATTGCTTGAGTTTTGGACGACAAAACTGCTAAGAAAAGAGAGGGGAGCCATCACAAGGGAAAGGAAGAAAAGATGGCAGAAAATAATGTATGAAGAATATTCATGATGGGTTTGATGGCAGTCTGATGTCTAAGACCCATTGCTATGGGGCGCCCTTTGGGGGATTTTCTGGGTTGTGGGCGCCGAACACCGACATGGGGTGCGGACCAACCAAGGGCGCCGGTGGATTACGCAATGCAACGGTCGGCGCGGTGAGTGAATTTGTGTGGGGCCCCTCCCCTTCAACGGCTCTTTTGACCGTTATATATATATATATATATATATATATATATATATCAATCACTCAAACTAAACTATTTTCAATCTCTACAAACTTTATATAATTTTCTCCAAAAAATGTCTTCCGATTCATCTTCGACACCTGACTTCTACCCTGATCCCGACGTTATTTTAAACTCGGATTCAGGGGATGAAGTAATATTTAGTGCTATTCTAGATGCTGCCCGAGTCTTAGTCGAGCATTGCGAAAGCTCACAACCGCAAACAAGACGTCCTCATCGACAACAGGATCGTGTCGGTGCTCATGAACGGTTGATGCATGATTATTTTTCGCCGGACGCGACTTTTGATTCGGAACAATTCTGGCGGCGTTTTCGGATGAGTCGCCAACTTTTTTTTACGAATTGTTGGTGATTTAGAACGCGATTATGCTTTTTTCTAACTACGGGATGACGCGAGAGGTAAACCGGGTTTTTCTCCATTGCATAAATGCACGACGGCGATTCGTCAAGTCGATTACGGGACCGCGAGCGACGCTATGGAAGAGTATTTACAAATGTCGGAGACAGTGGCTCGTGAAGCCCTTCACACGTTCTGCGAATGTGAGTATTATCATTTTTAATATGTATTTATAAATCCTCTCATTTTAAATGCAAAATTAATAAACTGACCTTAAAAATTAATATTAGGTATTCCTCAACTATATCATAAAAAATATTTAAGGAAGCCGACTCAAACCGACATACAAAAAAAATACAAGGTGCATGAACAGAGGCACAGTTTTCCTGGGATGCTTGGTCTTGATTGCACACATTGGGCATGGGGAAGCATGCCCAATTGCTTGGCAATGTCAATATCATCGGGGTGATCATGATGGACCAACAATTATCCTTGAGGCTGCTGCATCATTTGATCTTTGGATATGGCATGCGTTTTTTGGGATGCCCGGTGCAAACAATGATATAGCTGTGATAAATGCGTCTCCTCTTATTGACCGTCTCGTAAATGGGGTTGGACCCGGCACCTCATTTTCCACGAATGGTGTTGACTACGAATACGGATATTATTTAGTCGACAGCATTTATCCGGACTGGGCCACGTTGGTTCAGAGCTTTACGTGCCCGACTGATGATAAACAAAAATATTACAAGAAAAACACGAGCGACCAGAAAGGACATCGAAAGGGCATTCAGGGTATTAAAGAGACGTTGGTCTATAGTTAGACGTCCGACTCGTATTCAGCAAATGGATAGTTTAAGAAATGTAATGTACACTTGTATTATCTTGCATAATATGATACTTGAGGACACGGGTAGAGTAATATGTCAAGGCGAGTACAACGATGCGCCGTATCCGATGACTAAACGAAGATGAGAGATTTGCTATTTTATTAAGAACTCGAAAAAAGGAAACGAATTTCAGTCTTCGAGCGGATTTTGTTGAACAAATTTGGAGAAACAAACAAGAAAACGACGACGACGACTAAAAATAGTTGATTTTTTAATGTATATCTTTTTAATTTTAATTTAGTTTGTATTTGATAATTATTGTATTTAATAAATTTGTTGGTTATTAAATTAAAAAGATATATAAAAATTAAGGGCTTCGAAGCCCTCTCACCATAGAGGGGCATCTTTGGGGTGGGGCTTTGAAGCCCCCCAGTGCCCACGTGGCGCTGACGTGACACTGGGGAGGGGCTTCGAAGTCCCTCACCATAGAGATGGTCTAAGTGACCACACAAGTTGTTCAAAACAACAAGAGAAGCAAGTACCAAGTATTATGGTTCTACATGAAAATTTCTAGAAGTAATGACAGTTACAGGTTGGGGTTGTAGAATGCACTCACCTTTGAGTATGGCTTCTTGAACGTACTTCTCACCTTTGGCATACATCGGTTCGGAGACCACCGGCTCCGGACGAAGGCCAGTAGGGAACAAAAAATTGTTACACGTCCGATCCAAAAAGGGGCCATCTCTCGGATCAATCGGACGACGTACCATCATCCCCCCTTCTTGGTCCAATAAAGTGTTGAAGGCGAAACCTTCACCTACACAAATAAATAAATAAGTTAGAAATTATTCATACATTAAGAAAAAGACAGAGATAATAAACAAACTCACTCTTATCGGTGTTCTCGTAATATGGTTCCAATTTAGGAAATGGCCACAATCGGCTCATCCTCGCACTCACCATTGCTCCCTCGTGAATGGGACGCATGGGAGTTGGGGTCGAAGTCAGTGTCTTAAACCACGACAGACCTTCATGAGCGGAGGTAGGAACCACAGGCATGGGAGCTTCCGCCTTGCGTTTCGTCATCGAGAAAGGAATAACATCCTCTCAGATCCAGAAAAACTTTGGCTTCCAACCATGAAGGCTACGAATCCACTCCGTGCCTATGGTCCTCTTCTCGATGGATGCAAAGCTGTACAATCCATCGGGAGGGTCATTTTATAGAAAACGGCAAACATGCCAACAGAGGGCTCAAGGTTGTGAGCTTGACAACAGAATTCAAAATGTCGAACCCTCAGCATCCCAAAGGGATGGATCTGTGAGAGATGAATCCCATAAGTCGTCAAGATTGATTGTACAAACTTCGTCACCGGAATCCGGAAGTTTCCTGTCGTAAAATGGTCTACGTATACAACCATTTTCTTCGGAGGAGGACTAGTAGCAATGGAACCACTAGCCGGATGTTTTGGCTCCCATTCGGTAGCCAACCCATATACGTGAACAACGTCATTAAAATCTTCTTCTTTAAGGGCTACGACAACTTCGTTGATAGCAGGAGCACCTTTCTTTTCTTTAGCCATTTAAGTAGAAGAAGATGAAGAAATCTCAGAAAGTATTGTAAAGTCTTAAGTGTTTGGAAGAAAGGAAATCTGAAAATGATAAAAGTTAAATGGAAATCACAAATGGTATATTTATACCCATCGCAATTAATGCGATCCATAAAGTGCCAGAGGAGAGAGAAACCGCGGACCACCAGATGACTGACACGTCAGGCGGGAAATTCAAGATAGTGCAAACAGACTGTCAACGACGTCATACACGTCTTGTCAGTTGTCCTCAAGAAGTTTCTCTCTCCGCCACGTCAACATAGTTATCCAAATTTTCAAACACTCTAAAAACGTTGTAAATTTCAAAAATATCTTCTAAAGATATTTTCGTCAAACAAGTAGAATATTCACAAAAAAGACAAAAAGCTCTTTCTCATTAATTATCTGGAAAATAATTACAGAAGGAGAAAGAACAATTGCAAATTACAAAAAACATCTAAACTATTTTAAGGGACCGAAGCCGTTTGGTCTTCCGGAGCCTTCAAGGATGTGTCTTCCGAAGAATCATCCTCAGATTCTTCACCAAGATAGTTCTTCAAATGTTGTACGCCGTCATCGGCGGAAGCAAGCTCCGGAAGCATATCTTGTAAAGGGAAGACCAAAGCATCATGCTCTTTAACCCATTTAGCACGATCTTGTTTGACGTCTAAACCATGGAGCGGATGATCCTTAAATGTGCGGTTGCTTTGAGCATAATTCATTCCTTCATGAAAACCCATTACACGTCCAAGTGAAGAAGAAGCAGCCATCAGATTGGCAAAACTGTCATTAAGCTCCTTACTTCCCTTGATATGGCGGACGACCTGTCGGGGTAAAAATATAAGTTTTCATTAACAAAAATGAGGATTAAGCAATGAGCGTCAAAGTATAACTTACAGCATCAACCTCTCGAGTGAGGAACCACTGACGGTCCCGCTCCGCGCGTTCAGCTCGCACTTGAGAAGCTTGAGACTCCGTGGCCTTTTCCTCATAAGCCCGCAAGAGGGAGTCATAAGCAGTTTGAATCTCAATAGCACTTTTGTCTTTAAGCTCAGTTTGCTCCCTCTGCAACTTTAATTCCGCCTCAAGCTCTTGGATTCGAGCGCCCTGAAGGGTCACTTGATTTTCTAAAGCCGAGTTTGCTTCTTGAGCCCGGGCTTAATCATCTCTCTCTTTTTGAGCCTTTGCCCGAGCAGCTTCAAGAACGGAATTTTGCCTTTCACAAGCTTCTTTCCATCGGCGGGCAGCGTCAGCATCGCGATCTTGCTCACTCTTAAGAGCATTCTCCGCGTCGGCTTGCTTCCATTTAGCAGTCTGGGCAACAATACGATATTCCTCAGCTTCTTTCCTTGCAGATTCAGCGACCCGACGAGCTTCTCCCACCTTCCCGCCTAAAGTGCGCCACTCACTTAAGACCTCCTGGCTACCAGCCAAGGCATTAGCCAGATGATAAGCAATGTTCGTATGAAGGTCGTGGCGGGAAAGGTCACGTTGATACGTCATCTCAGCAGGTGGCGCACAATGCTCAACAAAATTCATACAGGTTCTAGGATTAGAAAACCGGGACCCGTTAGTAATGTCCCATGGAGGGACAAACAGATCATGTTTATCACCCAGGTTCGTATCTCCGTAATAACGGGAGCCTGAAGGTTTAAGACGGGCCGGGGTGGAGAAAGGCTGTTGTGGAGGAGGTCGAGAAGGAAACTCCTCGGTCCTGGAATCCTCCTCATTCACAACAGGATTGTCTTGCTGATCTCCCATAACACTCCCAGTCAGAAAAAGATAATCGAAGCGAGTATCAGATTCAGACTGGTTGATGGGTCCTTCCGCTGAAACATCAATAGGAGGAGTCGGCATCCTCTCTTCCACGACAATCTCAATTAAAGGAGAAGTTGCACGACCCTTCATATCAGCATCACTAGGTAGAGCGGATGGTTCATCTTCCGCCCCTCCCCTGGAGGAGGAGGTGATTGTTTCTCAGTTTGTGGAGTTAATGTAGGCATCTTTTCTGATATGTTTTCACTAAAGATTAACGGATCTGCATAAAAATTTATACTCAGCCAAACACTCTTTAAAAAAAAGTGTATAATAAAAATATATAGACACAATACTTAAAGGTTAACACACACCTTCGACAGTATCAATGCGGTCGGCAAGGCTGTACTGCGGCTTCTTCGGACGGTGAATTTTTCGTTTTTTCTTCGACGGTCCCGCCAAAGTATCCACAGCCTTCATACCTGTTCGACCCGCTTGAGAAGCTAAGAAAGCTCTCTTTTTCTCCAATTCTGCCAATAAAGATGAGACAGAGGAAAGTTCAGAAGCATCCTCATCAGAGTCTCCCTCCTCTTCAGAAACAGAAAACGTAGAAGCATCGCCATCATCATCGCTTGACGATAAGATGACAATCATTCCGTTGGGAGTAATGGCAGTAACTGGAGGAGGGTTTAGAACGTACGCACTTGTTTCAAAAGTGGCATCCGAAATTACAGGTTCAGTTCGAACCTTCTTCGGAAAAAGAAATTGGGGCTTGGTTTTTTCAAGAATGGGTTGATCTCCCGCCTCGCGGGCGCTTTTACGAACACAACCCATGTCCTCAAAAAGAGCATTAAACATAGAACTTCGACCTGAAAAAGATAGAAACTTAATCATAAAAATATTCAAGGAAGAGAAGAGACAACAAAAAACAACTTACGCTCATTCAGATATGCAAAAATGGGTTCCATAAACGCCGTTGGCCACAACCGACTCATGCCTGCCCACACTAAAGCTTATTCTGGCAAAGCACGCATGGGTGATGGTTCCATGGTAAGAACACGATACCACTCATGACCTTCATGAGCAGCTGTGACAACGTCCGGAAGGGCAGAATTCACAGGGCGACGAAACATGGTCAAAGGTACCACATCCTCAGATATCCAAAAAAATTTGCTACGCCAGTCTGTGGACAGTTTTTCAACTTCATACCCAATGCTCCTGTCGAAATTCCTTGGCAGGTATACCAGCCATTACGGTTAGCGAGACGGTAAAAAACCGGAAATCGATCAAAATGGGGCACCATGTCACGAGCTATACATACAAATTTGTAGTGACGAATTCTCATCATAGCACGCGGATGTAGTTGAGATAGATGGATTCCATAACCAGTCAAAACCCTTTCGAAAAATTTTGTTATAGGAAAACGGAAATTCCCATAAACAAAATAATCAGCATACACAGCCATTTTCCCAGGCGGTGGGAAACTGGCGATAAAACCAGGGGAAGGAAACTTCGGTCCCACTCAGGTGGAATATCATAGGTTTCCAGTAATTTTTCATACTCCAAGTAATCCCATGAAACTTCTATTTCATCAACTTCAGTCTGAACGTTCGACATTATAATAGAATTTAATAAGATAGAAGAAAGATATATGAAAAGTTCAGAGAAACTACGAAAATAATCAGAAGAAAAGAGTGATAAAACTTCGAATAGATGGAGTCTCTCCGTATTTATACCCATCGCAATTAATGTGATGGGATATGAACAGTAGAGAGAGAAAATCATCGCCCAATCAGTGACTGCCACGTCACGCGGGAAATTCAAAAAAGAGAAAAAGTTGCACAGTCGGGTACAGTGACAACCGTAAAAAACGTTCCATCATCTGTTCACGGGCCTGCGAGTAGTCAACTTGTCCTTTTTTCATGATTATCCATACCAACAGAAGATATTTTCTACCTAATTCAAAAATCCCCAACACACGTTAAGTCCAGAATTTCACCCGCATAAAGACTTCACACGAAAGAAACACTAGACTGGGGGGACTTATAGAGGTAGGATACCAAAAAGACCCAAATACCCTTAAGTACAACCCACGGGTCATAGAGGAACCTCTAATAGGCCACACGCGGGACATTTGGATCACCCGCATATCACGATAGAGGAAGAACGTCCTCATAACACGCGCGGAAGCATCCTGGCACCCTCAAAAGCCATCCACAGGGCAAGACATCTGTCCGCCTAAACAACTGGAAAACAATGCCAGCGGGACAGTTGTCGCCAATTAACTACTCTCTAGAAGAAGGTTCACGATTCTTACTTGGGGAATACGTGACATATCAACCAATGAACAAAGGACACCTGGCCAGGTTGTTATAACCGTGCACATGGCCAGGGTGCAATCCGTTCTATCATCGGGCGACACGCGTCCAGGTTGTTATACCCATGCACATGGGACGTATAGCTCAACCTATCTTAAGAGGACACGCGTCCAGGCTGTTAGAAAAGACCTTCTAGAAGAGGGACAGCTGGTCCAATCACCTTCCTACATCCTTCGGCTATAAATACCTTGTCAAACGGTATGAGGTATTCATTCACTCACCTACATTCTGACTACACTTAGTCTATTTACTTCAGTACTTTATCCTCGACGAAGGTTATTGATTCTCACGCCGGAGGGTGGTTACAGGAAGACCCCCCCTCTTGTCCTTCCTGTAACGAGACTCATGGTGTCTGTTTTGCAGGTTCTAGTCATTGGACTTTGGGAAATTATACTCATATCTTGGTAGCGGTTATCGTATTTTACCCTGTGGACTCATTAGACCAGGACCCATCTCTGGGGATTGGATCCGTGTTTCTTCATATTCCTAGGTGGAACTCATTAGGTTTAAGGGGATGAATAAATGATTAATCGTAATAGTTCGCAAGTAAAAGAGCTGAATGGTTAAACCGAGAAAGAAGAGGGTAAAATATATATTTATGGGAAGAGATCAATCAAAAGAAAGAGAAGAAAAGAGATAATGATAATATTTGTAGAGCTAATTGTTAGAGTTAGAGATAGAGTTTATTTATTAATTGTTTGAGTATTATTAATAATTAATTTTTGAGTAGGAAAGATTTATATAAATAGAGGTTCAGAGTTATTGTAATTTGTGTGCCTTTTGTTCTTGATAATATTGAAAGAGTCGTGGCGAGTTACCACAAAAATATCGGTTTTGTTCAAGTTGCTCGATTTAGTTAAGTTCAACAAGCGTACGCCACCTAAGTATACCCATCAGCAAAAGGTCATCCACGCCGCAATCGTATACAACGCCTGTGATCTAGCCCACCACAAATTCTAGGGGAAATTCATCGCCCGAAGGCCCACGGTGGTAAAACCCCTGGCTCGCGCACCACATTTTGTCACGAACAAAATATACAAATTTGAGTGAATATTAAAATGAACGTTATTAACGGAAATAAACTAATGTTAACGAACAAACGTGTACAAACGAAAGTAAACGAACGAGTCATGTGTCCATGTTTGTTCTTTTAATTAAATAAACAAAATCCATGTCCAGTAGAGAAAAATAAAATCCATGTGTCCATGCGTTCGTTTATTAAACGAACAAACATAAATCAACTTGTCGTTGAACGATTTATTGAATGTTCGGTTTAGACAAAAGGTAAAAAGCACATAACGGAGATTCGTTTGAAAAATACCCTTTCTTGTGGGCCGCATTGCAAAGAGCAAGTCCGCCACAATCATATCTCTTCAGAGCTTGCTTTCTATATATTGACAAGGTCATTATGTTCACATGCCAAATTGTCTGTGAGATGGCAATGCAAAATAGTGTGTTATCCAAAGATCAGTTACTTCATTCTCAAGCTCACATATGGAACCATATTTTAAGCTTTATAAAATCCATGTCACTTAATTGTGCAATTCAGCTAGAGATACCCGATATCATCCATCACCATGGTTCACCAATGTTGCTTTCTGAGTTAGTTGAAGCCCTTGCCTTAAACCAGGAAAGAACTCCTTTTAATTTATTTATCGGTTTATGCGCATCCTTGTTCACTCTGGTTTCTTTGTGAAACAAAGTATATCCACCACACCCGAAGGCAGTGACGAGGAGGGAGGAGAAGGCTATTTGCTAGCCCCTGCTTCTCGATTGCTTCTAAAGGAAGAGCCATTAAGCGTTAGGCCCCTTTTGCTAGCTGCGATGGATCCAATGATCTTAGATCCATTTCAAGACATGGGCAAATGGTTCAAAAACGATGATGTCACCCCATTTTACACAACCCACGGGAGAATGTTTAGGGATATGGCAAATAAAGAGCCAAAGCTTAATCAGCTCTTCAATGAAGCTATGGCTAGTGATTCACGGCTTGTTACAAGTGTCATTCTTAAACATTGTAAGGGCATTTTTGAAGGGTTAGATTCCCTTGTTGATGTTGGTGGTGGTGCTGGGATTGTTTCCGAAGCTGTTGCCAAAGAATTTCCCAATATTAGGTGCATCTGTTTTGATCTTCCTCATGTAGTTAATGGTTTGGTTGGGAGTAAGAACTCGAGTTATGTTGGTGGAGACATGTTTGATGCTATTCCTAATGCTGATGCGGTTTTGCTTAAGGTATCCTATTTTGATTATTACATGTAACTAATAGTTTATTTTTTGAAAACTTATTCAATCATAAAGTTTTGATGATTATTTATGTTTTCTTTTGTGAAAAAAAAAAGATGATTTTACATGATTGGAGTGATGAAGAATGCATGAAGATACTGAAGCGATGCAGGGACACGATTCCAAGCAAGGAAAATGGAGGAAAGTTAATCATAATAGACATGGTTGTGAAGGTCCATGAATTTGCTCGAGACTCAACTTCTCTCTGATATGCTTATGATGACTTTGGCCGTTGGAAAAGAAAGGAGCGAAGAAGACTGGGCAAAGCTCTTCCTAAATGTTGGCTTTAGCGATTTCAAAATAAACCATATTTTGGGGTTAAAATCTCTCATCAAAGTTTATCCTTATCTTTCTATAAAATATGAAACTCCTTAGAATGTTCGATCTTGTTTGTGGTTCTTTTGTATCAATGTTCTTGAAATTTGGCAACCGGCATCTTCTTACACGCTTTGAAAGTATATCTACCCCAAAAGACTTTATCTTGCAAGTAACCATATTCACTTGCAATAATTAACTTTTCATTGAACTGTAAATCAGGAAAATACCTTAGTTCTCATAACTTGTTTTATATTGGCCGGAAAAGTATATTACATTAACACTCGCGAAATAAGTATTCTAAACTAGTGATGAAATTATACATTTTTTTGAGTAAAGTAATGTCAAACAAAGATCTTCCCATATGTGTCAATAGATTTATAAAAACTCTCATACATTTGCAAAAGTGGAACTTGACGCTCTGTGTGAGTGCGACTGTGTCCTCATAAACAATGTTTCAAGACATCTTACACTATAAGAAATTCAATTTGATATGACGGACTTGATAGCAATGACACATGTCGTACACATAGGTCATCTTTAGCAATGACATGTCGTCGCTATAGGGTTCAATTTTTTGTTTAGCCATAGGTACAACGAGAAAGAGGAAAAATTAGACGTCAAGTGAAAACATTGTAGCAATGATACGTTGTCGCTATAAGAAATTTTCTTTTTAATTTTTCTTTCCTTTCATTTTCTGTACTAAATAACCCGTCATCATCATGGACCATCTAAGACGAAGACATATTGCCATTGGGAAACTAATAATATCTATTTTTTTAATTGATCAATAAATGGGACTGGCGGCATTTTGACCCACCCTATACATATGGCACGTCGTTGCCATAGGGTGGAGCGTGCAGTAGTTTAACAATCCAACACCATCCACCTTCATCTCTCTCTCTCTCTCTCTCTCTCTCTCTCTCTCTCACACAGACATCACCCACCTCCCCCCCCTCTCCACCGTAGGCACCCTATTTATTTTAATAGGAAACTAATAATATTATGTATGTATTTTAATGCAAGTGCTTTTAAAGAAATTTGCATTTACACGTAATGTTTTACGTATATACATGTATCCTTTGGTATTGGTTTGTAAAATTATATATGTATATATAAGCTCTCAATTTTTATTTATTTACATGTCCCTACAAGGTGGACTTATCTTATTAAATAATAAATACCCTATAGCGACAATATGTTGTCGCTAATATTTATTTTATTTGCCAGAAAAGTTAGCGACAAACCCTATGGCGACGACAAGTCATCGTTGTAAACCATCCTATAGCGATGACAACTTGGACCTTTAGCGTCAACACTTAGGTGACGACATCAATGGCGACAAAACGTCGTCGCTATGGGTATTGTGACAACATGGCGTCGATACAAGGAGGAAAATTTCGTCATATCAGATAAAAATTCTAGTTTGTAGTTAATTAACTCAAGTTTTACATAAGTTAGACCCCATATGGTCCAACAAGAACAAAAACAAACCCAAAATGAAAAATATAAACATGTGAATTCAATTCAAGCACTCCCAACAAATAAAAAGGCTTGCGAAAGTGATGTTATGTTGATAAAATTTTGAAAACATACTAGCTTTTTAAATCACTAGCTCTTTAAAAACGTGACATATTAATGTTTTTCTACGGGTCACAATCTATGAATTCCATTCAAGCACTCCAAATTATGGCCAAAGTCCAAGTTAACAATAAAAGGCCAGGCTTGAAAATTAATGAGGATTTTGGCTGAGCAACGGTTGGTAGGCCGGGGTCGCATTGTAGGATCGATCTTGACAAAAAGTTCTTTGTTCAATAAATGTTCATAAATTTATTAGAGGTAGTTTTGGTTCGGTAGTCGTCTTTGGTGACAAAAGTCTAAAGAAGAATCAATTTGACAATAGGTCAAATACTCTATTGTAATTTAGTCATTTATCTCAAGGCTAAATTTAACTTATGGATAGACAAAAATAGAAAATTACATGAAATGTTTGAGACGGCCAACGGGTAATGGGATGTGATCGGGCACATGTTTGAGTATGAGATTAATTACACAAATTGTCACGGATCTGAGATGGATATGGTACGTATTATTAGACACCCCGCGACTACCTAAAATCGATCTCATACTGTGTACCAAAATTAAAACTAAATATGTTAATGTATTATGTGATCTTAAAATATAAATCGTATTTTGAAGTTGTTACTTAAAACTAATAACTAATAGAAATATAGAAGGAAAATTCCGCGGCCCATTATATATATATATAGGATCAGGATCATGAGAGAATTTTTTTGAAATTGAGAACTATGAGAACCATTTTGGACTACAAAAAATCCAAAAATAAAAAAAATCATAAAATAAAAAAAGACACAAAAATCAAAAAAATTAAAAAAAAACAAAATTCTTATTTTATCATCCCAGTTTCATTAAAAAAAACTCGGTTTAGCTAAATTATATACACATATGTATAATATATACATATATGTACATGTACATATTTTTTTGTACACATGTGTATAATTTAAGATAAATGATATTGTACATATGTCTATATTACGTAACTAAATATTATATAAAATTATACATATATGTATAATACGATGTTTTTTTATTATTTTATTTTTTTTTTATTTTTATTTTTTTTAATGAAACCGGAAAGATAATTTAAGAATTTTGATTTTTTTCACTTTTTTAAAAATTTTATTATTTTTTGTTTTATGATTTTTTAAATATTTTTTAAAGGTGTTTTTAGTGGTTCAAAATGGTTCTCAAAGTTCTCAATTTGCAAAGGGTTCTCTTAAGATCCTTACCCTCTATATATATATGTATATGTATATGTATGTATATATGAAAAGTCGAAGTACCGTAAAACGATTAATCTCCAGTTACTAGTTTTTCATGTACTTCTGAAGCGTAATAGTCGGAACTATTATCAATTATAAAAACTCATAATGAATCATACCACATAATCATTGTTCATGAATCATACGTCATAATCTCAATTCGTTTTGTTTATGGTTTAAAGTGTTTATATTGTTTAAAACTGTGAAGGGTTGATGGCTGGTTCATAATCTCAGTGTGCTGTGTTCATATCATCATATGCTCTTGTTGGTCATCTGATTAGTGTTATTAGTATTTTGTTCACAAATGGCATAAACTCGTCTAGGGTTATTCAGCTATATAGATATGGATTCACAATATTAACCACAACATATACCTAGTGAAACGACAATCCAAGAAAAGAAAGACCTCTTCTTTTGTTTTGGATCATTTTGAAGAAATATAAATGGATGTTCTTAGTAAAGGAAAGTGCACCTACTATAAGAAAGTGTTATGTGTGCACACTCCGAATCAAATGCATGTCTTCATTAGATAAGCATATTCCTAGGTGTTATGAAAATCCTGAAAATAAATGACACGTCAAGGTACTATGGTTACGAGTAAAGGTGATAATGGGAATGGTACTTTGAAAACATGGAAGTTCGATACCGTAAAAGTTAAGGTTACTGATCAAAATGATCATTGTGGACAAACATTCATTTCCTTTTGCCGAACATGACAGGTATAGGGAATTTATGGAAGCCCTTTGTTTGAGGTTTAATATCCCCTTTAGGTGGACGGCAGCCCAATTCTTAGAAAAAGAAAGTTAAAGTAACCTTTTGTTAAATACAAACAAAGAGTGTCTTTTACAATGGACAAGTGACTTCAAACCAGCGTGTCAACCACGTGTTTGGCAGTACCTTTTATTGATAATAAGTGGGTTTATCATAAGAAATAATCAACCATAAACCAATAGATATTCATAAGGGTGAGAATATCACGCCTCTAGAGGTGTTTTGATGAATGGATAATAGAATGTGTAATATGAATAATGCCTCCTCTAATGACATTGCAATTAGAGAACTGGAAAGTAGGTTACCAAATTTATTCCGTAACGCAGTAACGGTAAGTATTTACATGTCCGATGTTAAGCCCACATAATAAGCCTAATTGTGAAAGACGAGTTGAAAGCACAAGATTAAACTATTCATTGTATCGCAATGCGGTCAAATATGTTAGACAATCACCTGCTAAGCTTTCAAAGTTTAAAACTTGTGCTAGTGAAAAAACAAAAAAGTAAACTCTAAAGCTTTGTTATCATGTTTGCACTTGGTGGAACAACACCTATGAGATGTTAGATGGGGTACCAAATTTGATAAGGCTTTTTATTGTTATGCTCATAAGTTTTCTAATTTTCAAAAATGAGTTTTGTAGTTCCTGAGCAATATCATTGGAACTATGGTAAAAAAAATGGTAGCTTTACTAGAAGTTTTCAAACTTAAAACAATTGATATTTCTTGTTCAACATATGTGATAGCTCATGAGTTATATGCTAGGGTTATGGACATTTTTTATACCTTAGATGATATATGTTTAAAAAGAATAAGGATCTCTTTGATTTATGAAGATGGTATCATTGATGAAACATAAATTTGATAACTATGTTGATGATAAATATAAGAAAAATATGTTGTTCGAGTTTGTGGTTATCTTGGATCCACGATTGAAGCTTGACATATAATACAATACGGTTGTCAAAAGGATATTGAGTTGATGAAAGATATGACCAATGAAGAATGTACAAAAATGGAAGGTAGTATGGTTCATGATGTGCAAGTCGTGATGCAGTTAATTATTACGTAAGGATATAAAATACACCTAAAGAAGCTTGGTCAGGTAATTATTACGGGTGGCTACATACACTTTGTAGGTTCAAGACTATTTATTCATTTAACTCACCCTACATATATATAAACACACACATATATGGATAAGAATTAGGATTCCCTTTTAAAAACAAAAAGAAAAAAAGAAGAGTCTATTAACGTGGAAAAATAAGAAACCATCTTGCCCATCCATGAAAAAAAAGGGCTATGGCATACTGTACATTAAATACCCTTTTTTTAACCAAATTAGAGGAATAATACATTAGAAGAGTTCTTTTAAAATTTTCTCTTAAGGAAAAAGTTTGTTTCATAGAATTCATATAATTAAAAGAAGGGGAAGGTTAACGTACAAATGAAATTGGTGTGCTAAACGTGAGAATCAAATAGAGTAATTATATATACAAGTACAGTAATTATGTAATTACATCATAAAGTAATAATCATAGAGTAATTACATAATTACTCTACTTGTATATATAATCACTCTACTTGAATCTCACGTTTAGTATGTTAATTTTATTTTTATTTGATCCAAACCCTTAAAAGAAACTGTAATTTAAATCTCACGACGACATGCCGTGTTCGGTAGAATAAGAGATGTTATTGAAATTTAGGTGAATTTCAATGAAATCTAGGTGAATTTCAATGAAATCCCACATTGAGTGGAATTCAAAATACTTCCAATTTTAAAAGGAAAGTTGATCAAAACCGATGAAATGTTTTAACCACCACCCTCTAGAGGTGCACAAAAAAACCGGTTCCGGAACCTAACTGGTGGAACCGAACCGGAACCGGTTCCAGTTCCTACCCGGTTGGACCAATACCCGGTTTGGGTATTTTTGTACCCGAAAATCGTACCCGGTTCTCCTATTTGTATGTCCCCATCGGTTCCAACCCGGTTCCTACCCAGTTCTTAATTGTAACCGGTTCGGTTCCTACCAAAAAAAACCGGTTCCGTCGGTTTTTTTTTATTAGTCAAACATTGGTCAAATTAGCCGTTGGAACCGGTTCCAACGGTAATATAGCTGTTGGAACCGGTTTTTGAGACACAAAATAGCCGTTGGAACCGGTTCCAACGGTAATATAGCCGTTGGAACCGGTTTTTGAGACACAAAATAGCCGTTGGAACCGGTTCCAACGGTAATATAGCCGTTGGAACCGGTTTTTGAGAGAGAATAGAGCCGTTGTAACCGGTTCCAATGGTAATATAGCCGTTGGAACCGGTTTTTGATGCCCGAAACCTTTATATAACTTGTTTTCCACCACTTGTTTCACCACCAAACTCAAAAACAAACTAAAATACTACTCCTTTAGCAAACCCGTTCCGTTACCCGACCATCCAACTAAATATTATTATGGCACCCATCAAAAAAACTACCAAGAAGGCTAAGAAGAGTGTTTTTGTTGCCCCCGTTCCTGTTACGGAGGACCCAAGGGTTGTTACGGTAATCAACCATAACCGCAACGAAGACATATGGAAGAATTGGGATTTGATTGTGGATGACGAAGGTTATCAAAAGGCTCGTTGCAAACTATGTGGTTCAATATTAAAGCACGATTCCAACTCTACTTTGAGAAAGCGCATCGAGAAGCCATATTGCAAGGCGTTGAAAGGGATTGGCGCGACCGATCAAATTGACTTGGGTAAAGATGGTACACTATTTCGTTACAACACGACTCAAGTTCAAGATAGAATGGCAAAGTTCGTTATTCAACGAGGTTTGCCGTTTAACCACTTTGATGACCCGGATTTGACGTCGTTGATTCGCGAAACTCTACAACCGCGATACACACATGTAAGTCGTACTACCTTAAGATGTCATTGTATCAGGTTGTGGGAGTGTGCTAAAAAAGAGTTAATCGAGTCTTTTCATTCTTTAGAAGCCATGGTTAGTTTAACTACCGATGTTTGGTCGGCACCCCACGGGTTGCCCGAATCATACATATGTGTCACCGCTCATTGGGTTGATCCGGTGACATGGCAACTGATGAAACGAACCATAGCTTTTGAAAACTTCCCGTACCCACATACCGCTGAAAAATTGTTTGACTTGCTTGATGAAGTTATAACGACTTACAATTTGAGAAATAAAATATTTTCGATTTCGTTTGACAACGCATCAAACAATACTAAGGCGGCCGACAAAATTATCATTAAATATTCACCACCTTGTTTCGGGGATTTTTTTTCATGTTCGATGTGTTGCACATATCATCAACTTGGTTGTTCAAAAAGGTATTGAAAATGAAAACATTTGTGACGATTTAAAATTCTTTTGACTTATGTTACAAGATGTCTTCAAAAGTGGTAAAAGAAGACATCTTGAATATAAGAACTATTGCAAGTCGGTTGAAAGAAAGTATTTGGGGCCGAATTGGGACGTTCCAACCTGTTGGAACTCAACTTGTCATATGTTAAAGTGTGCTTTTGCCCAACGCCAAACTTTACAAGCTTTTCATAACAATCTTGTTGAAGAACGCGAGGCCGATATGTTTCCGGAAAGTGTTTGGGTCCAAGTCGGTTATTTGTTGGAGTATCTTGACGTGTTCAAAAAGTCAACAACAAAATTATCGGGAGTCTATTACCCTACTAGTTGTTGGGTTTTGCAAGAATTGTACTATATGTCTTGTGTTTTTAAAAGCTTTGCGGAGAAGAACAAACTCTTCAAGAATATTGTTGCGGTGATGAAGGAAAAGTTCATAAAATATTTTGAAAACATACCGCCGGTCTTTACTTGTGCCGCCACATTAAACCCCTATTGAAATGTTAATGGGGTTGAGACAACGATTGAGGAAATATTCGAAAACTTAAGTATGCACGAGATCGACCCGAAGTTGTCGACGGAAGCGAAGGAAAAGTTCAACAAAAACCTTCAAGACCTTTATGACCATTATTTTCAAATGTATGGTCCAAACACGAGATCGTCTTTTGTGAAAAAAACAACAACTAGTAGGCCGTGCAATGACCCACTTATAAACTTGATGAATGGGATTCGTGAATCGGCATCTAAGAGGCAAAGAGGAAACACACCAACTAGCGAACTTGGTCGATATAGTGGAGCAAACTATGTTGAGGGCGCAATGGTCGACGAAATTCGCAATATTGATTTGTTGGCTTGGTGGAAAGGTAAACAAAACGAATTTCCCATTCTATCCGCCATGGCTCGTGATTTGCTTGCCGTACAAGCCTCAACGGTTGCTTCCGAATCGGTTTTTTCTCTTAGTGGGAGGGTGTTATCTATGCGAAGAACAAAATTAACTCCCGAGTCTCTAGAGGTTTGCATTTGCCTAAAGGACCATTTGGATGCGGTGGATCGTGTACAGCACAAGGCGAACTTTGAAGACGAAATACCAATAGAGCGTCATATTCATGATGAGGAAGCGGAGGACGGGGTTTCTTCCGATAACGAAGACGAGGGTGAAGACGAGAATGAAGACGAAGAAGAGTTGTAATTTGTGTTTTTTATTTGTTTTTTATTTGTAACTTGTTCAACTAATATTTAGTTTTGATTTGTTTAATTATAATTACTTTTGTTACTCATGATTAATTTTTTGTACTTTTTTAATAACGACGAACATTTTATTTATTTAAACAATAACTATTACAAACATTATTAAAACATAAACGATACTAAACATAACAACTAAAACTTAAAAAACAAAGTCCGTCGTTTTAATTCGGGAATACTTATTTTTGGGTTGTACAGCCAGACGATTCTCCCACTTCCGCTTTTTTAGCATCCAAACTTCTTTTCTCTCGACAATACTTATTCGTATGTTTTCGTAATGTCGAGTTGGACGCTGCTTTATGAAACTTCGAGCAATATTTGCAACGTGCCATCTCATGTGAGTCGGTCATTAGACACAAATTGTAATGAACCCAAACATCGGGGCATTTTGTTGTTTCGATCACCATAACAACGTCGTCATTAGTTGCCATTTGTTTTCGGTTTAAGCTTAATTGTGTTTTGGAGTGTGTTTTATAGTTTTGGAAGTGGTTTAACAAGTACACACTCATACATTGGTATTTATAGAATGAAAAATGGCTAAATATAGTAATAAAACCGGTTCCAACGATCAAAAACGGCTATATAGCCGTTGGAACCGGTTTCTAACGGCTATATTGTTTGAATTTCAAAAAAACCGGTGGAACCGGTTTTTACGTAATAATCGGTCCGGTTCCAACCCTACCCGGTTCCTAAAAGTTTGCATTTCTGGGCATCGGTTCAGGTCGGGAACCGAACCGGTTCTTGACTGGAACCGGTTTCATTTTCTACCCGGTGTGAAAAAACCCGGTTCCAAACCGGTTCGGGTTTTCAAGGTGAACCCGATTTGTGCACCTCTACCACCCCCACCCCAAAAAAAACACATTTTTTTTCTTTTCCTTAAAATTAAATCACACCACAACTCACTCAACCGTACACCACAACATTGGTGAAAAGTACTCATGCTAATGTTTGAAGCTCATTATATTAAGAAGGTGTTTGAGTGAGTTTTTAAAACTTGCTTATTGAAAAACAAAAAGTGTTTGACAAATCTCCTCCAAATGCTTTAAATTGAAACTTTTCAAAAGTGATTTTTGCTTTTTAAAAAATAAATAAGCAAATTTAAAAGCTCAACTAAACACCCCCTAAATAATATTCTATTTGCAAACATCGTATTATTTGCTAACGCATTGTAACTATTTGATAATAGGACTGTGTTATTTGTAAACAACAATGCAAAAATTGAATATTTAATAGTATCAGTCTAATCATTTTGAATAATGGTCATTCTTACTTTGGTGGGGTAGTAAGATGGTTAGGACAGTCGGCTCACTATTCAGGTTAGTTCGACAATTTGGTCCGGTTAACATTTATCATAGGATTAAAATACGATACGGTAACAAAAGAACAAACACCATTATTAGAAATTAAAACATAACACTTTATCAACTTATTGGTTTGAATAAGAAAACTTTTAATAATCTTGAGCAACAATTTTTTGAGATAAGAAGATTTGGCAAAACTTGGCTTTAGCGATTACAAAATAACTCCAATTTTGGGTTTCAGTCTCTCATTAAAGTTTATCCCTAGTTAAGTTACATTTCTATGCAATTGCTATAATATGAAACTTCTTAACATGTTCTTGTTTGTGGTTCTTTTGTATTTATGTTGTCGTTCTTTATGGTGTTTTACATAAGTATAAAGAATAATTTTTCAATTATGAAGTTGATTGTATGATTCTGTTTTTTAGCATAATTTCATAATAACTCAGACCTGATTATTTTAGATGAGATTGATAGAAATAGGAATCAATACAAAGTTCATATTTTCACATATAATCTAATTCAATTTAAACCTGTAAACAAATCGAACGATCAAAGAACACATGTCTCTTTCATTCATTTATGTTCGTGAACATTCAGTTGTTTAAATCTGTATATGTTCATTTACTTCATTTATGTTCGTTAGTTTACGTTTGTTTAAGGTCTTTCGTTTGTGTTGGCTAATAAATAATTTGGCCCATTACAACTTACTATGTGGTTTAGTGTTAAATAACATTGTCAGCCCAACAAATTGTTCTTCACGTTACTTTTAACTGCTTTAGCTTTCATCTATGTTCAGTTATGCTCGTTTGTTTACATTCGTTTAAACCGTTAATGAACCAACACAAATAAACATGAACTTGTTCATTTTCTTAATGAACGAACACGAACAAGAAAACCTTGTTCGTTTAATTTTATATGTTCGATCGTTTGTTCGGTTAAAGTTAAACAAACAAGAACGGACATGCTCCGTTCATGTTCGTTCGGTTCGTTTGCAAGCCTATCAATTATTCTTAATTTTTTTTAAAACATATAAAATATTTAATATTATAATAAAAAGATCCAATTACAACAGAGATCCAGGTAAGTGGTAACAAGCTGCGACACCACCCCCTTTAAATGACAAAATCGATCCTACTAAAAACAAAGTTATTGTTCTTCGGCGTCGTTGAGTTACTGTGCACGACCCACTGAACTCTTTTCAAAAATGTAGCCACGTCGAGGGCAAGAGACCCAAATGTATTGAAAGCAAAAGGAATGAAGGCGTGTTGATTCTTAACAAACGCCTTCTCGTGCTTAGCAATTTTTCCTGATTATGTCTTTAACACGTCCTGCCTAGCAACAAACCCGGTGCCCCTGAGCCCGACAAGAGGGGACACTATAGTAAGGTCCACACAAGCATTCTTCCCCGTCCATCCAAACACAAGAATGTCCGCTGGTCAAAGAGTAGACCTTCTTTCACGTGGATTCGAAAAGAAATTCATATGAGCCTCTTTTTTTGCCGAGATTCCCGCCCGTTTTAATACATCACAAAGGACATCCCTGACCAAATCATGTTTAAACCCCGGGAGTTCTTTGCAATAAACCGCATGTTCACCAAAATTATCTAAACAAACTTTACGATGACCGGGCATGGCTCATCAAATGGGAACAGGGGGATCATTAAATGATATTTAAGAATGACCTGGTACTCCACTACTGACATGTGCTAGCCTTACCCTTCAATGACAGTCAAAAAGTCTTGAGCATGAGGAACTTGAAGACATTTTCGGATGTGTAAACTTGGACTCAAAATGTGGCGAAACTTGGACGAGAACGCCGGGGATCAAACTCAAAATGTGTAAAAAAATAGGTAAATTTGCACTACGTATACAAATTTTCGGATAAAAATGGGTAAATTTACAATATTGCGCAAAAAAGGGGCACCCATGGCCCTAAACAAGCTTCGCCAGTGAAGAAACAGTCAAAATTCGAGTAGCCGAGAAGAGTGTTTTTGTGTAGACGAGTAAAATTTAAACCAAAGAAGTTTCGGATTAGGATTCGGATAGTGAAATCCACTATCCAAAAGGGTCATATCTGAAGTTCGGATATCCGACTTTGAACACCCCTAGGTGTCATCAACCTGACATATTAATTCGATACTTTTTTTAAAGCTATGATGGAATAAAAATCGAGCTCCGAACAGGAATTGAAAAAAGTATTTATAAGAGAGGGTTCTTAATCCACTCATCCCAAGCGACTCTAGCTTTACGATTTCTACTAGTGTACCATAAAAAAATAATAAAAAATATTCTCGAAAATCTCTCCACTTCTAACATTGTTCGGCTAAAAAACAATCTTATTTCTAAATCTCTAAAGAGTCCACCAAGTTGTAAAGCAAACCACTTCAATTAATACTTTTTGTTTCAAACTAATACGAGCATCATCCATTAACATCAACAAAGTCTTCGGATTCACCGAGACCAAAAAGTTTGTCTCTAGCCAGATCGCCACTAGCTTCCAAATCTTCTTTGCCACGTGACAGTGACCAAGAACATATGGCTAATGGTTTCGATTTGTGACAAACAAATTGGACAAAATATGGAAGGGATATCAAGCGCTAATTGAGTAAGGTTTTCGCGTGTTGGTAATCAATCTGTCAAGAAGAACAAGACAAGCAAACATGTTTACTTTTTTCGGGACGAACCTGTTCCTCTAGTGGCGTTTTCAACTCTAGGAAGAATAGTCCGGTAAATACTCTTCCTAACCTCTTTAAACAAAAGAACTGAAGAACCGTCCAAATTCCAAGTCCAGAATCCGGGCTATCCGAGAGAGGAATATCAAGCAAGAGATCGGTAATACCATTGAGCTATGACATCTCAGAACCCCCCCCCCCCTAAGGGGCCTACGCCATTCTTACCTCCAACAAGCACTATTCCTCCTATCGAGAATATACCAATATTTGTTAGACTCTAGTTGAAATAGACGAGGAAACATAGAAGCTAAATTATCCGGCCTCCTTGATAGTCTAAGCTTTGCCACTGTATAGATAAATGTTCATGATGGTGTGAAACATGAAGTTATTGTTAGTATAAATGAATTTGGCCATCTTTGTGTTTCTTGTTGTAATATCATTTGGTATAATACATTATCAGTAATTAATTTAGTTTCCAAAGAATTTATAGTAAAATATATGGCCATTGATGATGTTAGTGAAAAGTGTAGGTGTTAAATAGGTTTAGAGGCTTAAAGAGGTATGTGAAAACTTTACTTTCTCATGAAATTTACATTTACATCTACATATTTTAATAAATAAAAATAATTGTAGAGACGTGTCAGTTTGTGGTTAATCGTCACAATTTTTTCCCCTCCAAAACTAGTATATGTCATATATCATAATTATTCATTTTCCTTTTACACTACATTATAATTTATATTATATCTAAAACATGATTAAATTATTTACTTTTGCTTAAACTCTATTTATATTATATCTATACACTTTTATAAAAATAAATATTCACATATTATACTACTATAAATTGTTAGAATATATTTCACAACATACTTTGTGAAATACAAAAATCAATAATAAACAGTGTGTTAAATATTGAAAAGAATATAATTTTAAATATTATCATTAACTTATTATATTATGTATATTGTTGAATATTGTAAATAAAAAAACAAAAAAAACCTTTAATATGTTTTCAATTTACAAAGTAATTTTTTAATCATTAAATTATAAATATATGTTTAAAAGTTTATCCATTTTTTAAAAATAAATTCATTTATCTATTGGTTTTTTTGTACATTGTCATATAAATTATAAATATATGATTTAAATATATCTATTTATTTTTAGGTTAATTTAGTAAACTATACATATATGTGTTAAATTGTAAGGATACTATATACCAATCACTTTCAAATATAATAAAGTTTATCATATTTAGTTTTTTGGGTTTTTTTATCAATGATTGCTTCGTGTTTTTTGTGGAACTTAAATTTCATTGTTACGGGTTAAAGTGGGTAAATAGATCGTTTGGTACAAATTAACTACAGTTAGCTCAAATTTGTTACGAGTAAAATAGGGATAATATGAATATTTTTAAAATTTTGAGAATGAAAATATATTTATCGTCAAATTTGTTACGGATTCAAAGTTTTGATTTGAAAATGTAAAAAAATGAAAGTTAGAATTTTAAATGTGATTGAGTTTCGTATTTATTTTTAAGGACATTTTTGGAAATAGTTAAAAGATTCGAGATTTTGCACATTGAGTATTTTTCCCATAACTATTAAAATTTAAGAAAAAAATAACAAACACTTCCGACATGCCACATCCGGCCCTATCAATACTTCTAACTTTTATCAAATTAAAAACCTTTGTGTAAGCATTGATTTTTTCTTGAATAGTAAACAGAATGTTGTATGTGAAGCATTTCGTACAAAATTATGCTCAAGTGAAGCAAAACATTCACAAAATTGAACAGGTTAACCTGTTATTTTTTTTGTCAATTGGTAAAGTCGAGAAGCCCCTCAAACTTATCAAAATCTTTTTCATGGTGTAGCTCAAAACTATTATTATATGAGAAGTATTATTCGAAATTGGTTCATGACGAAATTTCTTTCAATTATATATATATATAATGCTGAGAATAAATTTTCAATAGATGAAGTGTTATTGGGTATGTTTTTTGAACGTGCATTATGTCACACCCTGCCAATAGGGGGCTGGGAGTTTCAAAGACAAATTGGTACCAAGTGAAAGCAGCGGAATATTATTGATAAAAATAAGTTACAAAGTTTGCACTAAGTATTTATGACAAGGTGTAACTACACAACTATTTCTTCTCTGACACTACTACAATCCCGAGGTTGGTTCTACTAATCTTCTTGGCATCTGATCTTCATAATTCATGTTCGGCATACGCCTTTATCCTTAAAGCATTCTCATTACAAAGCTAATCCAAATTGCTAATACCCATAGTACTTGAATACATGCTAAAAAATGTCAACTAAAAAGTTGATGAGTTCGTGAGTTTAGCTTACATACACATAAAACAAATTATTTATAAAAGCGCGCAAGTTTGCGTGTATGTAAGTATAAAGCACGGTGCACATCAATCAAGTCCACAATCAAACCCGTAACTAGCATAAGTATCCCCAACTTATACTAGAAGTTAAACCGTCCCGGATTATCACCCTGCTAAAAGCAATAATCAAACACGTAGGTTATATGCCGCAACGATCCGCATATCTCAGTGTAGTTTACCCAACATAGGGTCACTGTGCGTGGGGGTCTCCCAAATAGTACACCCATACAAGCCTCCGGCCCATTCCCTCGGGCTAATGATTGTAAAAAAGTTGGGACAAAATTAGCAGTAAAACACCTCTTGATAAATATCACACCATAAGTAAAACCAACATGTATCCAGCCCAAAAAGTTTTAGTAAAAAGGGCAACACGAAACTCACCTCAGTCCGTATGCAATATTTGTAAATGAAATATATTCTATGAGCTTGCAACTACGCTATGAACCACCAAGTACGCCTAGTATACATTAATCAACAAGTTATCGGACAACAATGTAAAACTTATTATAGGTTTCGGTACCAGTTAATTTCATAGTGTCGGCCAGAGTGTTTGGTTCGCGGTGAAGTAAGTACCCATTTATGGAAAGTTTACACTTGTACAAGTTTATACATTGATGTCGTATGTTTAAGTTTATAGTTTAGCTTCTAAGAGTTTTAGTTACTTCGGTTAAATTGGTTGGTTTTGATAAAGTTTCTAGTTTTGGAAAGTTCGGGCCTTCAGTTAGGTTTCGGGTTACCATACGACCATAGAATTTATATACATTTCATTGATATCAAAAGTCTAATGATACATATTTAAACAACCATGTCTTGTGTTTACAAACGTTGACAATACCGGTTATCAACGGTGTTGTCGATTTTTAACGAAATGTCTTGAAAGAATAGTTTAAATAAACGAATACTTTTGTAACTGAAACTTGTCATTTCCAGAATTATATATAACATAAAAATGAGTTATTTTCGGGTCTGATATCTCAGAAATTTTTGGGTTGTACGGTTTTAGTCCTCGTACATTCGTTTAACGTTTATTTTGGCAAAAACCGAGTTAAAGGCTTAGATAGTTTTTTGTAAATTAAGTAAAAACTCAAACTATGATTTCATAGACTTATACATGCTGCCAAAAATCAGAAACTTCATAAATTTATATTTAAAAATCCGTTCGGTTACGTCGGTCTAACCGGAAGTCGCATAAGCGCTAATTCTTTACAAAAAGGATGTTGTATGTATTGAAAACGATTTACAGCTTTATAATAAAGTATTTCAAATATAGCTTTCTGGAAAAATATTCATTTTATATTTTTGAAGCATTTAAGTCTTTAAAAGTCGGCCCGTTTGGTTTTAAACGAAACAAACTCTTAAGCTTGCAAGCGGGCCCGTTTTGTAAATCCATTTACCCTTAAACATATCATAGCCTATATTTGGCTATTCATAACTATAATAATCTGTTTTAAAAGTTCAGCTTCATATTTTCTAGAATTTACGGTTTAACTTGTTACTCTTTAGTTCCAAAAATACCTTTTTAACAAATACCCACTTTTGGTCATCATACATGTTATGACCTGTTATAGTATAAAAAAATAAGTTGTTCTAACACTTCACTAGTTTCAAAAATATTTCAGAATTGTACTAACGAGTACGAACCCGGTTTTGGCTCGTTTGGCCTCTAGTTCGGTGTTTAAAGAAATATTTCTTATAAAATAGTTTACGGTTAGATTATATACCACAAAAATATTATGTTTAGGACTGTAAAAAGGAGTCATAATAATATTTAGGTTGCAGGGATCGTTTCTTAATTAAACGAGTTACAAAAGTGTCGGCTTAAAAGGTTTTTAATACATGGTTTTGATTCGGTTTGGGCCCGTTAGGGACATAATTTGGTTTTAAATGTATGTTTTCACATCAAACAAGTTCGGGTCAGATTATATGTCTTTATAATAATATATGTGGGGCTGTTAAAATGGTATTATGACAATACTTACTTTAAGGTTCATTTATTGATCAAACGGGTCACTTAAGTGTCGCTTCCGGGTGTTTTAAGGCGCAGTTTTTATATTACTTTTATAGGTTCATCAAAATAATTTTATACAAACAAAATAGGATGCCTATAATACAAGCTGGACACGTTAATACTCCAGACTATGTCTGTGTATAGGTTGTATACATCTCGGTTAGTTTATGGTTTTGTTTAGGTTACAAGTATGTAAACCGGTTTTAGTTTTTAGCGCGAAAACAAACGCCATTGCTATTTGTTTGGATGTACTCGATTAACAACTGATTAGTATGATTGTATTAGGTGTTTAAGCTTCATTTAATTAGGTAGTTGTTAGGTTACAGGTTTGGGCTGTTTAGACACGGGTTAGCGCGGTTATAAAGCTCAGAATCAACACAAAAGCACGGAAAATACAGGTCGCCATACCTCGAATTATTTATGGTTTCACAAGTTGGATTGAACTCCGGTTCTTTAACTGAATTCGCGAGCATAACAGAGCTTCGGTATTGTGATGTGGTTAACGGTTTATCAGAACAACAAAAAAATAAGGTGAGAATAGATTGAAACAATATGATTACCCGAATTTATTGTTGTTCTTGGGCTGATCCGTAAGCAGGAAAACAGAATGTTAGGGATGGGGGGTGATTTTATTCAAGAAACACAACAGAGAATTCAAGAGATTGAATGGGAAATCAAAGGTGTACAAGCATTGGTTTCTATAGTTGAGTTTACATAGGGAGCTCTGATATGATTCCTTTGCATGCCATGAGATTGGTTAAGTGCTCTGCATGAAGGTGATTGGGGTTGGTGGAAAACAAAATACGCAGGGAACAGGAGAAGAGATTGGGCAAAAAGGATTTGAGATCTTGCAAAGATATTAGGAGATTTTATTTATTTATAAAATTTAAACAATCAGGTCATACATATAAATATGGGGACCCGCTTAGAGATAGATCATAAGTATATGTATTTTAAATAATATATATAACATGTTATTCGTTTTGTTAAGCGGTTGTTGTTAAATTAGGTTCGGTGACGGGGTAGTTTTATAGATAACGGTTTATGTATTTTGGATACCCAGTATAGTTAAAGAACTGTTGGATAATTATTGAATGGTTCATATAATTTTGAAGTTATTGGGTTCTGGTTCATTTGGGTTAAACAGGCCTCGGTTTCGTTTGATTGATTTGTGCCGAGCCCATGTTATAAATTATGGTATTATTATCGAGCTTATCCGTATCTCCATCAGGTTCTATGTAATCATTGGGCCGATCCTGTTTGTTATCTCAATGGTTCGGGCGAAGCCTATTGACGTACAGTTCGCTTCGACTATTCAACCGACATCTTACTCGGTATTTAACAATAAGTTTTCTCTTCTAAAATAATAAAAAAAAAAAAATTAGCCCCATTATTTAGGTTGTTACACATTATTTTTTTTATTAAGTTCATTTTTTTTTGGATAAAATTATTTTGTGATATAATAAAATCAATTTATGTATAATGATACAAGGCATAGATGTAATACGTTTTTCTATATACATTATATATTGCTTTATTTGTAACCTAATTATTTAGATCATCCCGTGTTTTACACGGACTCTAAAACTAGTAATAATATATTTAATGTAAATGATATTCTTAACTCTCTTGCAACGATTGGTCGTTGCTATAGGTTTAAATTATTTTTTATTTATTTTTTTTGTTAATTTTTTAGGTTTAATACAATATAAAACCTGTTGAGAAACCGTAAGATTTTCAAATTTTTTAACGAATAAAAATAAATCGACAAAATACAAAACATTAAACAACCGTCAAATTACAAACGCTAAACCATCAAATGTTTAGATAATTGTTATACACAAAACCATCAAGTTGTTTATAAATAATCACTCACTACCTTCATCCATATCTTCATTTTCAACATTTTGACTCGGGCCATTTTTGTTATTACTTTGGTCAACATCTGCGCACAATTGACTCACTTGTTGCATGATGTCCGATTGTGATGGTGTTGGTTTGTACACGGGCTAATTACCATTTGAACCTATACACAAACATCAAATACTCCTTAAACATTCACTTAAAAACATATATTAAAAAATACCGATTTCTGCCTATTTGGGCAGTAAAAACAGAAAAGCTAAGTAAAGATCATACATAATCGAGTTTGATAGTTCTTGAAGAATCAGCCCGCTAACTACAATGTTGTCTGATTTCTGAAAACAGAAAAGCTTAGTAAATCACCTACAGAGAACCTAATTTAAGCTAAATATCACTAATTTGAGGACAAAGGCTCGAAAAAAGAACTTTACCCAGCAAAGGAGGTGGCTACGGTGGCAGACGGCGGAGGTAGCGAGTGATTTTCTTAACCTATAAATAAAAAATATAATCCCTTTTAGAAACAAATGTACACTAAACCCGTTTTGTGAGAGAGATGGTGAGAGTGTGGTAATTCTTTGGTTTCTGTTGGTTCGAACGATATGAGTCAATTTTCCGGAGGTCCGACGCTGCACCTGTTTCACGAACTACTAATGATGTAACACCGGGAGGCTTTACCCTAGGTACCTCAGGTACCCTAGAGCGTGTTACAGCACCAGGTGGTCCTACTCCAACTGACCTAGGACACGTCACAGTGCCGGGAGGTTCTAATCCTGGTTATCCGGGACGAATTACAAGAGAAACTCGTCGGACTCGCACGAAATTAGGTTTAGAAGATGATTCTGACTGCTCTGAACAGGCGAAAACTCATCATCGTAGTTCCAGAGCTAGAGGACCTTTGTCTCCTGATGAATGGTTCCGTATTCAGCAGGAAAATGTCACAGCTGAGTAGGAGCGTAGGGTACGTGAAGAGCGACTCCATACTCGTACTCTGAATTATGATGAATCTCCAAGGAGATCTCTTTCTCCTCCCGCAACGGTAAGGATGAGCTAGATCCGTCATAGCCTTCAAATGGAAAGAGACCTAGAAGAGGTATGGAGAACGTGTGACCGTCCTCGTATGGTCATGCGGATGCCTGCCTACATAGATGAATATGACAGTCATGATTCAACGTATTATACAGGTGATTTTAGTTACTACAGCGGTGATAGCAGACTTCATTTGCGTAAAGGAACTAGTCATCCGCGCGTGGTATTTCGTCATACTCAATACCATTGCGACGCGGAAGAAGATTTCACCAAACCATATCGTCCGACAGCCTTTGCTGAGAAATCGAAGTTCATAGCACGTATCGCAACAGCCCCATTCCCTGTGAATGCTAAAATCCCTACGTCGGTGGGTAAATATAATGGGATGACTGATCCTAGCGATCAACTCCAAAATTTAGTAGCGATCGGGGGTGATAGGGGATGGACGCTTCCTACTGGTGTCACATGTTCGCATTGACATTAACTGGGCAGCACGAGAATGGTTTGAAATTACCAGACGGTCAGATTACTAGCTGGGAGGATTTGGTGAAAAAGTTTTCCCAACATTTCAGTTAACAAAAGAAGCATACTCGTGATCCGTCAGAGATTTTAGACGTTATTCACCAAGATAATGAGCATGTTGAAGATTTCATCACTCGATTTAACGACGAGAGTTTAAATATCGGAGGAATCAACAGAGATATGCTGCGGGGAGCCTTCTGCAAGAACGTGCGTTGTGACGCGTTGATCCATACCTTAACCGGTAGGGATGGAATGCCACAAGAATGGGATGATATTATGACCGCGTCGAAGTTGTACGCAAGTACTGAAAAGACCTTAGGGTCTAATAATTCAAAGCAAAAATTGAAGATGGAATTTCAAACTCCGCGACCAAATAAACAGGCAAAAGGAACAATTTTGTCAAGGCTACAGCGTTCCGCGGAAGCATCAACACTATTTGATGCTAGGTCTCTGATAGGCAACAAAAAAATAGTGAATTCTTCAGCGCGAGTCACCAACACTTGGACCACTGAGAACGTGAACTTCAGAAAACCTCAACCACTCACAAGGAGATCATTCTTGGATATTAAAAAACACTGTTCGTTTCATGATGACAGAGGGCATAACACGAATGAATGTGTAGCTTTGAAAAATGAGATCGAAGCAGTGGTAAAATCTGAAAAACTTGGACACTAGATAAAAAATTCAAAACCAGGGACTGGTAAGGCTCTCGCGAGAGATAGCGAAAGCCCGTCCAAGAAGCAGATCAAAGACCTTAATGTTCACATGATACAAGGTGGGCACAAAGTTGGAGAAAGCGGAGAGAGCTTGAGTATGAAGAGTGGAAGAATGAACCCGTAATCTTTTCGCGGGTCAAAGGAGGTCCATGTAACAAAAACCCGCTGATCATCATTGCCATCATTGGTCATTATTGTTCACATTATGTCTTTTTTGATACTGGAAGCACCTCGGATATAATGTATGAACAATGCTTTGAGCAACTAGATGAAGACGACAAGGTGAGGTTGAAGCCAATTCAGCACCTGTGTCCGGTTTGGAGGAGAGGTGATGCATCTGCGGGGTGTAATTTCTTTTCCGGTCACACTCAGTGACGGAAATAATTCAAGAACTGAGGACGTTTAATTATTGGTGTTATCGGTGACGTAAAAACATGATATCATTTTAGGGCGAGAGGCGATAAGTGATTTTAATGCCCATCCATTTACAGCTCATGGTGCAGTGGGGGTTCCGACCCGCACTGGCATAACAATTATCACATAAATTGTCATTGCTTGACCACAGAGAGTTCAAAGCCAAGTAAGGTTCCAAAGCAAGTTCAACGAACCGAGCCTGAAAAATGGGGTTCGAACAAAAAGTTTCCAGATCAGATGATCGTGATTGGACCCACTATTTCAGAAATAGTACGGACATTTCTGAAGTAGTTATTAACTAAGAACATGGACATATTTTCTTGGCAACCCATGGACATGATTGGTGTCCCGTGGAGATTTGTGGAACATAAGTTAAGGGTAAATCCGAATATTACACCGATTGTTCAAAAGAAACGGAAAATGGGTCCAGAACTTTCACACCCCGGCTTAGGGCCTAGTCGTATGACCAATAGTTGGTTCATGTTTTGTAAATACATCAGAGTTGCGGGTTATTTTAGCGGAAGACTTTGGTTGAATAAAATATTAATTTCTTTGAAAACTTATCGTATAATAAATACCCGATGTTTGTTTTATAAAGCTTGTTGAAATATCGTTTGCAATATTTTAATAATCAAAAACTGAGCCATCATTACCTTGCGAGCATCAAACTCCATGAATGTCTTGCTACCTGTACTAATCTGTATTCCCTGAAATGTGGAGTAAAATACGTCAGCTATATGCTGGTGAACACGTATGATTCTATAAAACATTTGAATGACGATTACAATACAAATGTAGTTTTCTTGACAATCTCAGCGGAAGCATTTCTACTTCCGGTATATGTACCACTTCCCTACACACATAACCGTGTTCCCCGAGCCAAACGGCCCTGAAATGAGAACTGGTCATGACCGTTTAAGATCACGGCTTCATTGCCTTTGATTGATTGATTGAGCTTTAACAGTTATGTTTGGATCCAGACACATGCGTATTCGGTCTGAGTTGATTTTATTCTCTACTTTGTATTATAACGTTTTAGAGATTTCATTATCTCATGTAGACATTGATTGACTCGTTAAGACAAACACCCGTTCGTCTCATTGAGTATAAACATGTTTTGACTGATAAAAAAAATTAACGTATTCACGTTATAAAAGGTTTGAACGTATTCACCTGTGATTGACTGTTATGAATGATTGGTGATCTCGTTTGAAACCTTGACTGTGAATGATTGATTTATTGATGATTGACCTATTATAAAATAGGTTTATATAAATATCCGGATCGTCTCTTGATCCGGCTATAGACCTTTAGTCTGGTTTAAATAGCTTTAAACCTTGATTGATCATTTGTTTGAATAAAATATTTAGACCCGTAGTCTTTCTGTTTATTTACCAAATCGTATGATGGGTTTCTTCTTCATGAAGAAACATCTATAATTTGTTTCTTCAAGAAGAAACATTCATTGACTGCTATGCATGTAAAATCTTATGTTTCTTACACATGAAAAAACAATGTTTTAACTATATTCTTTGTATACGAATGCTATGTTTCTTAATCGTGAAGAAACTATATTTCCTTATGAATGTAAAACTGATGCTTCTTAGTTGTAAAGAAACACTATTATAATCCTTTGTATGTTTATAGCTTATGTAAACATAATTATGATCAAGGTTTGGGCTATACCCCTGACTATGGTCTAAGCCATATAATAATAATACCACAATGACTTAGGTCAGAACCCTTACCTTACACGGGTATTCGAAGTTAAATACCTAAGTTTGTACGAGCAGCACTTCTACTCTATGTCGCGTACTGGTGCTTAGATTGTCAGAACTTCGGGGCTTAGCACGAACTTCGAGGTTGGCACGCAAAATGAGGCAACATATGGTGGCCGTCATGACGTGCACGTACTTCGAGATAGAATGTCGGGTTAATTTTGGATGGCACGCACTTCGAGGTTTCGTCGGTGTATGGCACAGATTACGAGGTGACAATTGTCGGGTCGGGGCACGAAAACCGAGGTAGTGAGAGAAATTTTCTAGAGAGAGAGTGGCTGTGGTGTGTGAATGAATGAGCCGTAACCCCTCCCTTTTATAGCTGATTTTGTACCGCGATGGGTCCTCTTCCTTGGCCGTCGCGTACCGCGACGCCACCATTTCTGCATGGGTGCCACGTGTTGACACGTGGCCTGCCACGTGTCCTTCCCTGCTGCCACGTGTCACCAGAGGGTGACACGTGTCCCTGAGTCATCACGGTCCATCGCGATACGCGATGGCCGTCTTCTTGGACTCATCGTGTAGCGCGATGGGTCCCTGAATAATATTTTTTTCATTTTCAGTCCTTTACCTTTTGTAGCTTGTCACTTCTTCTAATTGTCCAAAAATACTAAAGCGGCTCGCGGCGATGCGAGCGTGCAAAGTGCAAAGTGCGCCATCAAAGCGCCACATTGCGCCCATCGCCCAATGCCATTCGCCCGAGCCCGAGCCCGAGCCCGTGCGCGTGCGCGTCGGGTGCTTCGCACCCTACGCTAGGATCACTGGGTGCATGCTAAGCATATAAGAATATTATAATGGAAACTCTCTTCCTTATAAAGAGCTTCCATTTCTTTACCACTTTCCATGTGGGATGGAATTTCCTTATTCCATATCTTTACCATAAGATAACTTTATTTATGGGATATTTTATTTCCTTATAGAATGATATTGTTTTCTTTATTTAAATTTTTCCCAACACTTATTTTAGGGAGTTTTGATCCTTCAACTTTACTTAGTTGTCAAATTTGGATCGAAATTTTGGGGATGTTACAAGAACAGGCGAAAGAAATGAACGAACATGTTCAAGATCTCTTAAATGCCGAAATTATTCGTAAAATACAGTACCAGACTTGGGTGGCTAATCCAGTCATCGTTCCAAAGAGCAATGGAAATTGGCGAATGTGCGTCGAGTACAAAGATCTGAACAAGGCGTGCCCAAAAGATTGCTATCCGTTGCCGGAAATTGACCTTAAAGTAGACGCGGTAGCTCCTTTCAAGTTTAAGTGTATTCTTGATGCCTATAAAGGCTACCACCAGATTTATACTACATCAGGCGACGAAGACAAAACAACCTTTCGCACCGATCAGGGCACATTCTGTTACAAGATGATGCCCTTCGGTTTGAAGAACACGGGATGGATGAGGTGTTCAAAGGTCAGTCGGGCGAAATTTAGAAGTTTACATGGATGATTTGGTCATAAAGAGTACCGAAGAAGATCAGATGTTAAGAGACATAGAAGAAACATTCGAGACTCCAATACGAATCAATATGAAACTCAACCTGTGTAAATGTTCCTTCGGGATGGAGGAAGGGAAATATTTGGGTGTAATTGTAACGAATGCGGGTTTCAAAGCTAATCCAGACAAAGTCCAAGCGGTGGCCCGCATGCCTTCAACTTCCTCCCTCAAGGAAGTTCAGACACTTAACAGAAGGTTGGTGGCATTAAGTAGATTTTTGGCCAATCACGCGGCTAAGTCATATCCGTTTGTCTCAACTATGAGAAATTGCATCAAGAAAGCGCACTTCAAGTGGACCGCAGAAGCTGAACAAGCATTTCTAGAAGTCAAAAAGTGTTTGATGGAATTGCCTACTCTGACAGCACCACACCCAGGAGAACCCTTGACACTATACTTGTTGGCGTCTGATATCGCCATTGGGTCCGTGCTACTGACGGACAGAAATAATGTTCAAACACCAATCTATTATGTCAGTAGGACATTGACAGGGCCGGAAACCAGATATTCGATGCTCCAAAGATTGGTTCTAGCACTGGTCTATGCTGCCAGGCGCCTCCGCCGATATTTCCAGGGACACCCCATTAATGTGCTAACAGGGTATAAACTCAAGAATGTGTTAAGCAAGCCGGAATTGTCTGGGCGATTGGCGAAATGGGCCATCGAACTGGGTGAGCATGCAATTGAATACAAACCCAGACCAGCAATCAAAGGGCAAGTATTGGCGGACTTCGTCACTGAAGTTCTGCAACACAAAGAACAAGAATGCTTAGTTGAACAGCAACCCCAAGTACCTCCTGAACAAGGACAAGTTTGGTCGTTGCTCATGGACGGAGCCTCAAGCAACGAGGGATCTGGTGCAGGCCTTAGGCTAGTCAATCCCAAAGGTCATGAGTTTACTTATGCCATCAGGTTAGACTTCCAAAGCACTAACAACGAGGCGGAGTATGAAGCCTTTTTGGCAGGCTTACAAATAGCTAAGAAACTTGGGGTGAGACACCTAGAAGCGCGGGTGGACTCTATGTTGATTGCGGGACAAATTAATGGAACTTATGAAGCAAAAAAATGATGTAATGGCTTCATACTTGTCACAAGCAAAAGACTTGATCCTTCAATTCCTTTCATGTAAAGTAATTCATATAAAGAGAAGCGAAAACAAGTCGGCGGATACCCTTAGAAAATTGGCTCAACAAATTTCGAGCACTTCGCTAAGGACATTCACATTGAAGTTCTGGACCGACCATCCGTCCCACAGAATCAGGTTTTGGTAATTCAAATAGGCGTTGAATCTTGGACGGCACCGATCATGGCTTACTTGTCATCGGGAGTCCTGCTGGAAGAGAAGGCCGCGACCCGAAAGATAAGGCATAAGTCCTTGAACTACCAAATGCGCAATGGTTTTCTGTACTGAAGATCCTTCCTGGGTCCACTATTACGATGTGTGGACGCTGAAGACGCGAATGAACTGATAAGGGAAGTTCACGAAGGCATTTGTGGCCTTCACGTAGGCCCAAGAATGGTTGTAGCGAAACTTATGAACGTTGGGTATTACTGGCCAGGGATGCATTTGGATGCGGTACAAGAAATCAGGAAATGTGATTCTTGTCAACGCCACGCTCCCAATACGTTGCGACCAAAGAATGAACTTGTACCAGTAATGTCCGCTTGGCCTTTTCAAAAATGGGCTGTTGACATTATGAGACCTTTTCTAGAAGCCCCGGGACGAGTCATAGTTTTAATTGTGGCCATTAATTACTTCACCAAGTGGGTGGAAGCCAAACCAGTCGCATCCTTTATGGCATCAAGTGTCAAGAAATTCCTTTGGGAATTCATTATCTGTCGATTTGGTCTTCCGCGAGAACTTGTGAGTGACAACGGGACCCAGTTTGCGGATAGTGGGCTGCAAGAGTGATTGAAAGAACTTCAGGTCACCAAGATTTTCACATATTTAGCTCATCCGCAGGCCAATGGTCAGGTCGAACGGACTAACCGGACAATCAAAGAAGGGATTAAAGCAAGATTAGATACTAAACGAACGGGCTGGGTCGACGAACTGTCACATGTACTTTAGGCCTTTCGCACTCAGAAGAATTCAAGTAATTCTGAGATGCCATTCAGTTTAAGCTATGGCACTGAGGCCATGATCCCGACTGAAATCAGGGTTCCATCCCCACGAATTTTGATGATCAATGATAATGACAAAGAATTGTGGATCAACCTAGACCTCCTCGAAGAAATGAGGGACTTAGCATTGATCCGCGAGTATAACTATAAATGCCAGCTGCAGAAATATTATGACTCGCGGGTCCAAAAGTGCACATTCGATGCGGGAGACTTCGTCTTCCACAATAACGAAGCTTATAGTCAAGAGCGTCCGGGAAAGTTGGCCCCAACTTGGGAAGACCCTTACAAAGTTAAAGAAGTATTATCCAAGGGTGCTTACAAGTTAGAGAAGTTGGACGGGACTGAGATCCCAGAACTTGGAATGTGGCATATAGCAAGACTTACTGTTAACTATTTATTTTTGGCATGCGCGCCTATAGATTAGTAGAAAGACTTTTAATGTCATTGCTTGTAATTCAGTTTGGCTTACGCCTTTTTTATGTAAAGCTTTATTAATCCAACATTCTAGTTTCATGTAACATACATTTTCTGGTCCGCGTACCGGATGGGACTCATATGTCCTTACAACGAGCATCATGTAATCCTTTATTGACAAATAAGAAGATCCTACAAACACTTATATTATGAAGAATGAAACAAAGTGTACCGGATGAAACGAACTTCTTATTTATGTTCAAATGAGATTACAAGATATTAATGATGATTACAAGGAAGACGAATACACACAATTTACAAAAATATATAATTACAATGCCGCATCTTCGTTTTCCGCGTCTTCTTGATCTTCATCGTCAGTTGCAAGAAGCGCCTTCAACTGATCAATCCCATCCTCTTTATCCGCAAGCTTAGTTATCTGGTCTTCAATAGCAAACTTCAAGTCGTCATAAAGCTTCGTCTTCTCAGTAAAAATTTTAGTTGTGTCCTGGCCTTGCAAGGCAAATTCCTCGAGAGGCCTTTTCTCTTTTGCAAATCGGAGATGATTATGGATATAATGTTGTGTATAATGTATGAATGATATGTACGTATGTTATGAATGAACGTAGGAGATAGCCAGGTACAGAAGAAAGGGACTGAGCCCTAATAATACTCAAGGCAAAAAGGGACTGAGCCCTAATAATACTCAAGGCAGAAAGGGACTAAGCCCTAATAATACTCAAGGCAGAAAGAGACTGAGCCCTAATAATACTCAAGGCAGAAAAAGGGACTGAGCCCTAATAATACTCGAGGCAGTAGGGCGTAATGTTCTTTAAAACGTATAAGTATGTAAAGTATTGATAGATGAAAAGTATGTAAAGAAAGAATAAAAGAAAGAATGAAAGAAAGGATGTATATATATATATGTACGAAAGAAAGATGAGCAGGTTAAGAAAATAATATGTATCTTCGGATGCATATGTATAAGTAGGTGAAAGTATTGTATATTACCTGATTAACTAAAACTCACTCAGCGTAGCTGACTTTTAGTATGTACGCATGTGAGTAGAATGAGACAGCTGGCTTGAGCAAGGGCACATGGCAGAAGAATAAGAGTCTGGTATCTAAAGACTTAAGACGTTTATGTTTAATGTTATGATATTTTGAAAGACAAGAATGTTTATTTTAAGACAAGCCATGGATTTATATGTTATGTTTTATGAATGTTTAATGTTCCGCGAATGTTTTAATTAATTCTGATGTTCAGAACTGTGTTTATGAGTAACTCCAACGTCCCAAAGTAGGGCACCGGTAACGGGGTCTTACATTTACGGCCTTGGATTATCTCGCATTTGAATTATTTATCTTTTATAAGCTATCTTATGAATAAAGTTCCTTTTGTTTACATAGATTGTTAAAGTTTACTTTTATCTTATTTATTTTACCTTCATAAGTGATGTCTTCTTCAAATACTTATATTTTTGCGATGCCTTATTAAAATTCCACTGCAACTTTTGGAATCATTTTATACATTGATGTTTTCTAATTTAAAACTTCTTTAAAGTTTTGTTCCATAAAAAATCATGTTTTACTTAAATGTTTTATAACCCACACAATGGGACGAGTCATGTGGACCATCCGACGATCTAGGTAATTATGGATGCATACGTAATTACCAAAGTCCTGGCATGAAAATCATGATCCGAATAATTGTGTGTCATAACATAGAACCGTAAGTAGTTGAGATACGGTACAAATGCAAAGATGATAAGGACATGGTGGATACACCGCTAGTACATCTTATATATAAGTGTCCTTATCGGATTTTCATTTGGAGCGTTACTTCAACTATCTAAAGTTATGTATTTATTTAATTATTTATTTAATGGTGTTGCTATAGTATTCCTTAGTTTCGGGACGAAATTCCCTAAAGTATGGGAGACTGTAATAACACGGTTTTTCTCGTTTTGATTTACGAACTAGAACCCGACCCGTTTTGTTATTCGGATTATTTTAATCAATAAAGTTAAGTGTCGTTTATTAGTTAATCGTTATTTATTTAAATAAACGTATCATATATGAAAATCAGTTATATTATTATCCATCTTATTCATCTAACCCGTTTATACTTGGATCCAAACCAAACCCGAACCCAAAACGTTTAATACAAACCCTAGTTATTTCTTGAGCCCAAGTCCATCAACCAAAGTCTAATTAGGTGTTTCTAAACCTTAATTCGCATCTAGCCGACCTAATCCCTCATTTAATTTCGTTTAGAAGGATCCAGAATATGGGCCGCAACTTATTACTCGCGCTATAAACCCTAATATCGGATTTCTATATAAACGATCATTAGAATTCAATTAAAAGCGCACATATAATCCTCTCACCATCGCAAACGATAACCCTATCAATAATGTAACACCCTCAAAATCCACTAACGGAGTTTTACCGTCAGAGGGTGTGAACTAACAGGATCGGAATCATTAGTTATAATCAAACCATAAAACAAAGTTTCAAAACCATGAAAACGTTTACGAGTAATCAAATGCGGAAGCGTAAAACCATAGAAACCAATGTTGCGTCACGCAGGACGACTTAAAACCCAGTGATAACAGTTTAAAATAAGTATGCATAATTAAAAGTGTTTCAAGCAATGCATGTTCCTAAACCGCGCGCCCGCCTCGGCTACCTGAGAATAACATACTAAAAGTGTCAACACAAGGTTGATGAGTCCACAAGTTATATAAAAATAAAGCGTTTAGCGTTTGCGTTCAGCGTTTTGCGTTACAGCGTTTTGCGTTACCAGATAGTGTTATGTCAATTATATATCTATAGGTAGCTAGCCTATAAAACAAGTATTACTAAGTGTTCGACACCGAAGCTGACTGTTTATCATTTGCCTTGCCACCAGATCATCCAGGCCATGGTATGTGTTTAGCCAAGATTACACCCGCTCGACTTCCAGTCGAGTTTAGCGTTGGGTGGGGTTTGTCAAACCCAGTAGTACTACTCAACAATGACTCGCTATTATCCAATATTAAACGGTTAGATGTGAATGAAGGACTTTAGTTAACGCGTTTGCCACTTAGTCTTTACAAGTGATATATAATCTATATTAACAAAATCTTAAATGCGTTTCGGAGTATGTTATCTCCCCCAAGTGAAAAGCGTTTAAAAAGTTTAAAAAGGGGAAAGTGAAACTCACTGTTTGCGAAGAAATTCCCAAATTAAATCACCAAGATGCGCGTCACAGAAAAACTCTCTCTAGCGTTCTAAAACAACAAAGAGATTTTTCTAAGTGTCGGAATATTATCGAGTCTCTAGACCCGGCACATAATACCTATGCACATAACATGTTTCGTGTTTCGTTTGTGAATCGTGTGTGACTTTAACAAATGTATTTGTGATACGTTACATGTGTAAGCAATTATATACGTGTCATGTATTCATAAAGTACATCACTAGCAATTACTCCCTGTAAGGGCATTTTGGTCAACAAATAACAATTAACTAGCCATTATTCCCCATGAGGGCAATTTGGTCAAATCATGACAATCAATTAGCAATTATTCCCCGCAAGGGCATTTTGGTCAAAACATAACAATTATATAGCAAGTATCATGTTTCATGCATTTTCACACAATTCAGCAGCTAGTTTCACCGAGACAGAAATTCTACTTGAAAGATTGTACTATTCCACCGATCATAGCATCTCAATTAATTTACCAAAAATCATCACAGAAGAACATATGTCTTAGGCTTCCAGAACATATTTTATTATATTTTTATTCCACATAGTTTTCTCACAATCATCAAATCATTACAGCAAACTCATAACAGTCAAATTCATGCGCAACAGAATGTTATTTAAAATTTCCGTTAAACGAAAACTCCAATAAATGCAAGACCACTTGGGTTAGGTTCCTAACTCAATGAGTCAACTTCCAGAAGTGGAACCAACCCAATTGGTCTCGTAGTTCATGAGATATAACATTTACAAAACAACCTAACAGCAGGTCTAGCAGCTCAGCTTTGCACAACGTTTTTGTAAAATCATAAAAGTTAACTTCTACACGTCCAAAAATTGCAAATTTATATTATTTAGAAACTAGACTCAACCTAGTTTACTGTAGTATCAATAATCTCAACCAATTTTCACATTTACAACTCGTTACAGTCAATTAAACATCAGTAACACAATCTGTCCAGAAACTGTTTGCATCCAAACTCAACATATCAACTATCTATGGGCCATCATGCATTCATATAACACTCTAGACTCCATAATCACTACCCATGCACATCAATTACACATTACATACATGATTAGGGTTTTTGTTTGAACTCAAATCAAAGAAACAACAATCAACATGTAACAATATCAATTCTAGTTATCAAATCATCATCAATACATCATCCAATCAAACAAAATCATATGAACACACAACCATATAAAAATCGGCAGCTAGGGTTTGTAATTAACCCAATAAACATCAAAATCAAGTATAAAGGATGCATAGGATAGTCGTTTATACCTTCCTAGCACCTTAATCTTCGATCAAAAGTTGAAATTGATGGTTGTATGTGTTTTATTGGTGACGGCAGCCAAGGGAGATGGAGGGGAGGGTCCGATCGGGATTGTGGGGGAAAGAAATAAGTTAGGGTTTAGTTATTAGTATTATTTATAATAATAATAAGTTACACTCAAGTCCCTCCACTTTCAATTGTTGTTTTTCTAACTTAAATAACTAGTTTACATCTTGAGTTAACGTTTATAACCATGTTATCACATAACACATAAGTCTAACATATAATTATCACATAATTACTGTTTTGACGTTTTTCGTTTATTCATCAATCGTTTGCGTCAACTCGTTTGCGTTTCGGTGCAATTCCCGAAAGACTACACATGTAGTAAGTGTTAAGCGTCATTTAAACCCTAGTTTAAATGTAATGAGGTGTGCGTTATAGATTCAGTGATCTTAAGTTTGAATTGACGGAGTTGAGTTAACGGAGTTAACCTAAAATTGACGATTGTCACATCATTCCCATGTTAAAGAATTTTCGTCCCGAAAATTTGAGTCAAGTCGTGATGAGTGTCTGAAAAAGTAAGAAAAATTTTCAGTTTGTCATATCATCCCCTAGTAGAAAGAAATTTCGTCCCGAAATTTAATTCATACCTCCGGTGATTTCTGACGGTTAGCCGGGTTTCGCGGTTTTCTGTGTTTGGTCAGCCCTTCAAAAAGGTGAGGATACTTTTTCATCATTTGATCCTCGCGTTCCTACGTGAACTCCGATCCACGTCTCGAGTTCTAACGAACTTTAACGATTGGAATTTTGCTGTGCTTGAGCGTTTTGGTTTCCTAATCCAAAACTTCAACTGGTTCTTCAATGAAACGTAACTGTTCATCAACTTGCAGTTCCTCCAAAGGGACTACTTGGGTTTCATCGGATAAGCATTTCTTCAAATTGGACACGTGAAAAACATTGTGTACGCCATTGAGTTCCGTTGGTAGGTCCAGTCGGTACGCCACCGGACTAATGCGCTCAGTTATTCGATAAGGACCAACATATCGTGGGTTGAGTTTGTTTCGCTTACCAAAGCGAACCACACCTTTCCAAGGTGAGACTTTAAGTAACACTTGGTCATTCACTTGAAATTCGAGAGGCTTTCGGCGCTTGTCGGCGTAACTCTTTTCGCGATCTCGTGCTGCTGCCATGCGATTTCGGATTTGAACAATCTTTTCCGAAGTTTCGAGTACCAGTTCTGGACCAGTGATTTGGCTGTCACCCACCTCTACCCAGCAGAGTGGTGATCGACACTTCCGTCCGTACAGCGCTTCAAACGGCGCTGCTTTAATACTTGCGTGGTAGCTGTTATTATACGAAAACTCTACCAAAGGTAAGTGAGGTTCCCAACTTTTTCCGAAATCCAACACACATGCACGCAACATGTCCTCTAAGGTCTGAATAGTTCGTTCACTTTGCCCATCCGTCTGAGGATGGTATGTTGTGCTCATATCAAGACGGGTGCCTAGTGCGCTTTGTAGCGACTTCCAAAAGTGCGAAGTGAAACGAGAATCTCGATCAGAAATGATTGAGACAGGCACTCCGTGTCTAGACACCACTTCTTTCATGTAAACACGAGTCAGTCTCTCCATTTTGTCTGATTCCTTAATCTCTAAGAAGTGTGCAGACTTAGTCAACCGGTCGACGATCACCCAGATGGTATCGCATCCCGTCGGTGTCTTAGGTAGACCCGTAATAAAATCTATTGAGATGCGTTCCCATTTCCACATTGGGAGTTCCGGTTGTTGTAGTAGGCCAGATGGTTTCTGGTATTCTACTTTGACTCTGGCACAAGTCAAGCACTTGCTCACGTAGGTGGCAATGTCGGCTTTCATGTTCGGCCACCAGTAAAGTGCCTTTAAATCATGATACATTTTATCTGAGCCAGGGTGGATAGAATATCGGGACTTGTGAGCTTCGTCCATCACTAGAGTTCTCAACTCTCCGTATCGTGGAACCCAAATCCGGTTCTCAAAATATCGGACCCCGTCCGATTTGGTTTCAAGTTGCTTGTTCATGCCCCGCATGAGTTTTGATGGAAGATCATCATCTTTCAAAGCTTCGAGTTGCGCCTCGCGAATTTGATCGGGTGAGTTGCAATGCTCGCACTCGCCTGGGTTTATCTGTTTCTTTTCTGCTGAGAGCGTCGGCCACTACATTGGCCTTGCCAAGGTGGTACTTGATGGCACAATCATAATCCTTAAGCAGCTCGACCCAACGACGCTGTCGCATGTTCAGCTCCTTCTGATCGTAGATATGTTGGAGACTCTTGTGGTCGGTGTAAATGGTAAACTTGGTACCGTACAAGTAATGCCTCCATATCTTAAGGGCAAACACCACAGCTCCGAGTTCCAAATCATGGGTCGTGTAGTTCTTCTCGTGAAGCCGTAGTTGTTGAGAGACGTAAGCTATAACCTTCTTGAGTTGCATCAGCACACAGCCGAGTCCTTGTATCGATGCGTCACAATGTACCTCAAAATTTTCCGTTCCCTCGGGGAGGGCTAGAATAGGAGCGCTACAGAGTTTGGTTTTCAACAGTTGAAAAGCGGATTCTTGCGCGTCACCCCAATTGTACTTAGTGCCTTTGTGAATCAAAGCGGTGAGGGGTTGAGCAATCTTTGAAAATCCCTCGATGAAACGTCGGTAGTAGCCGGCCAGTCCTAGGAATTGCCGCACCTCAGTCGGAGTCTTAGGTGCTTCCCAGTCTTTGATGGCCTCTACCTTACCGGGATCGACATGGATACCATTCTCGTTGATCACATGTCCTAAAAAGTGAACCTCGCGAAGCCAAAACTCACATTTCGAGAGTTTAGCATACAGTTGTTCCATCTTCAATAACTCCAGGATTACCCTTAATTGTTCTTCATGGTCAGCTTCGTTCTTGGAGTAGACGAGAATGTCATCAATGAAAACAATCACAAACTTGTCGAGGCACGCCTTGCATACTCGATTCATGAGATCCATAAATACGGCTGGTGCGTTGGTTAGTCCAAAAGGCATAACCGAAAACTCATAATGACCATACCGTGTTCTGAAAGCCGTCTTTGAAATATCTTTCTCGCGCATTCTTAGTTGGTGGTAACCAGATCGCAGATCGATCTTCGAGTAATAACTCGATCCTTGAAGCTGGTCAAACAAATCATCAATTCGGGGTAGAGGATAACGGTTCTTGACCGTCACCTTGTTCAACTCCCGGTAGTCGATGCACATGCGGAAAGTCCCGTCTTTCTTTCGGACAAATAAGACAGGGGCTCCCCATGGCGATGAGCTAGGTCGGATAAAACCCTTATCCAACAAATCTTGCAACTGAGTGGACAACTCCTGAAGCTTCGCCGGTGCGAGCCGATACGGGGCTCGTGCTATGGGTGCTGCACCGGGTGTTAACTCGATTTGGAATTCGACTTGTCGTATAGGAGGGAGTCCAGGAAAATCCTCCGGGAAAACTTCCGGAAAATCTCGCACAATCGGTATATCTTCAATTCGCTTCTCCTCCGCGGGTTTCTCAACAATATGCGCCAGAATTGCTGGATGACCCTTTCGTAGATACTTCTGCGCCTTCATGAGGGTAATGACGCTGGTGGTCATGCCGCTTCTCTCACCTTGGACCGAAATGATCTCGCCGGAAGGGGTAGTAATGTGAACTATCTTGTCGTGACATATAATCTCCGCTCGGTTCTCGGATAACCAGTCCATGCCGACCACGACATCGAAACTACTAAGCGTAAAAGGGATAAGGTCGATATCAAAAACATGACCTGACAGTTTTAACTTACATCCCGCAAGTACATGAGTCGTTACTATAGTCTTACCGTCAGCTAATTCAACAGGAAACTTAGCATCTAACGGAGTTGGAGTTAGGTCTAAGAGTTGACTAAAGGCTTTCGACACAAAACTCCTATCAGCTCCAGTGTCAAACAATACAGAAGCAAAACAATCGTTCACAGGGAACTTACCAGTCACCACGTACGGATCATTGCGGGCTTGACCCGACCCAATAACAAAAGCTCTTCCTTTACCATTGTTTCCACCACCACTGCCACTTCCATTACCTCCATTGTTGTCGTTCTGTTTCAGCTTAGGGCAGTCTTTCTTAAAATGGCCCTCTTAACCACACTCAAAACATCCCTTAGTCGTCATAGGTGGTTTAGGAGCACCCTTTGCCGCAAGGTCTCCTCTACACTCCTTCGCCTGGTGACCCATCTTTCCGCATCTCTGACACTTGACACAGTCACATGGGCCAACATGATGATAGTTGCACCTATTGCACTTCGGATATTTCCCAGCATATCCGCTCGAATCCTGCCCGCTACCGTTATTATTGTTGTTGTGATTCTGATTATTGAAGCTCCGAGTGAATTCGGGCTTACGGTAGTGTTGTTGCGGTGGGAGGTTCGAGGATGAGGATCTGGTGTTGTCAAACTTTCTCTTTCCGCTGCTCGGGTTGCTGTTGCTGTTGTTGTTATTACTCGGGTTGTCACGGGCTTTAGTGGTTGAACCCCTAGGTGGTAACGCACCTTGGGTCACAGCCTGATCCGTCAGTTTGTGAGCTAAATGGATCGCTTGTTGTATCGTGGCTGGTCTGGAAGACGTCACCATGCCCTGAATCTGCAGTGCTAACCCATCAATATACATTTCAATCCTCTTACTCGGCGGATCTACCATCCGCGGACACATCACCGCTAACTCGTGAGAACGGGTAGTGTAGGCTTCGATTTCTGAGCCCACCATCTTCAGTGACCAAAATTCTGACTCTAACTTTGAAATCTCTTCTCTCGGACAGTACTCTTCTCGCATCATGTTTTTGAACTCCTCCCAGTTCATCGCGTTAGCCAGTTCCAATCCAAGGATCTGCACGTTCGAATTCCACCAAGTGAGGGCAGAATCCTCAAGTGTTCCAGCAGCGAATTTGACCCTACTGGCAGGGGGACAATTGCACATCTCAAATGCCGACTCGGCCTTCTCAGCCCAACGCAGGAAGCCTATAGCTCCCTCAGTGCCCTTAAACGAACTGGGCTTGCAGTCAAGGTACACGTTCTTATTGGACCTCCAGCTTGGTTCTGGACATGTGCGGCAAGAGCGGCCGCCGCGTGGTCGTTCAGCAGAGTTTGGAGTTCTGCTGCAGTCAGGTTGATGTTACCACGTCCGTGTCCAGCGTTTCTTCCAGCCATCTAGGTATTATCATCCCGAGATGTCGTCGCCTGAGGACACGTCCGAGTGTGCCTCTGGCTCAGCCAGTTCTTCCTCCGGTTCCTCCTCGGGATTTTCCTCGGTTTCCCCTTCAGGCTCTACCTCAGGTTCCGCTGCGTTCTGAGCAATTTGCGTTTGTAAGACATCGCAACGCGCTAGAGCTATCCCGGTTCGGGTCCTTGCCTCTTGGAGTTGCTCTTGCAAGTCTATCATCTCGGCTTGCATCTTTCTCATAATCTTCATCTGTTGATCACTAGCCTCTTGCATTTCCTTCCTTGCCGCTGCCATGCGGGCAATCTCCTCCTTAGTCTCGGTTCCGTCTTTTAACAGTCCAGAAACGTTCGCTCTAGTATAGCGCATGTAATCAACGTCACGCTCCAAACAAGAAACAACAGCTGCGAGAACACGCTCTACAGGTTCGGTTATGGGTGGTAGGGTGTTGGGGTAAGTAGGATGGTTCGGGTGAGGTAATGGGGGAACTTGTTCACGATAGATCATACGTCTAATCATATTAGGGTACCAATCCCAGCTAACTTCGTTTTCGTACATGCCTCCGGATAAGCGATACCTCTTCGGTGCGGGAGCTTCGAGTTCCGGGACTACTCGGGGCGGCGATGCGGTAGGTAACTGCGGTTCCTTCCCGTGAGAATGAGTCATCGGATCGGATGATGATGCGGGTGGCGTCAACATCTCTACAGGTAAGCCGTGTATGCTCGCGCGTATGAGTGAAAGAGGTAAAGAGATAAGATAACAAAGACTACACAAATCTATGCAGTGCGTATCATTATAACTAATGGGTCATCGCGGTTATAGTCTAGTATGCATGCAATTTCTAGTTCGCTATAACCAATGGCTCTGATACCAATCTGTCACACCCTCAAAATCCACTAACGGAGTTTTACCGTCAGAGGGTGTGAACTAACAGGATCGGAATCATTAGTTATAATCAAACCATAAAACAAAGTTTCAAAACCATGAAAACGTTTACGAGTAATCAAATGCGGAAGCGTAAAACCATAGAAACCAATGTTGCGTCACGCAGGACGACTTAAAACCCAGTGATAACAGTTTAAAATAAGTATGCATAATTAAAAGTGTTTCAAGCAATGCATGTTCCTAAACCGCGCGCCCGCCTCGGCTACCTGAGAATAACATACTAAAAGTGTCAACACAAGGTTGATGAGTCCACAAGTTATATAAAAATAAAGCGTTTAGCGTTTGCGTTCAGCGTTTTGCGTTACAGCGTTTTGCGTTACCAGATTGTGTTATGTCAATTATATATCTATAGGTAGCTAGCCTATAAAACAAGTATTACTAAGTGTTCGACACCGAAGCTGACTGTTTATCATTTGCCTTGCCACCAGGTCATCCAGGCCATGGTATGTGTTTAGCCAAGATTACACCCGCTCGACTTCCAGTCGAGTTTAGCGTTGGGTGGGGTTTGTCAAACCCAGTAGTACTACTCAACAATGACTCGCTATTATCCAATATTAAACGGTTAGATGTGAATGAAGGACTTTAGTTAACGCGTTTGCCACTTAGTCTTTACAAGTGATATATAATCTATATTAACAAAATCTTAAATGCGTTTCGGAGTATGTTATCTCCCCCAAGTGAAAAGCGTTTAAAAAGTTTAAAAAGGGGAAAGTGAAACTCACTGTTTGCGAAGAAATTCCCAAATTAAATCACCAAGATGCGCGTCACAGAAAAACTCTCTCTAGCGTTCTAAAACAACAAAGAGATTTTTCTAAGTGTCGGAATATTATCGAGTCTCTAGACCCGGCACATAATACCTATGCACATAACATGTTTCGTGTTTCGTTTGTGAATCGTGTGTGACTTTAACAAATGTATTTGTGATACGTTACATGTGTAAGCAATTATATACGTGTCATGTATTCATAAAGTACATCACTAGCAATTACTCCCTGTAAGGGCATTTTGGTCAACAAATAACAATTAACTAGCCATTATTCCCCATGAGGGCAATTTGGTCAAATCATGACAATCAATTAGCAATTATTCCCCGCAAGGGCATTTTGGTCAAAACATAACAATTATATAGCAAGTATCATGTTTCATGCATTTTCACACAATTCAGCAGCTAGTTTCACCGAGACAGAAATTCTACTTGAAAGATTGTACTATTCCACCGATCATAGCATCTCAATTAATTTACCAAAAATCATCACAGAAGAACATATGTCTTAGGCTTCCAGAACATATTTTATTATATTTTTATTCCACATAGTTTTCTCACAATCATCAAATCATTACAGCAAACTCATAACAGTCAAATTCATGCGCAACAGAATGTTATTTAAAATTTCCGTTAAACGAAAACTCCAATAAATGCAAGACCACTTGGGTTAGGTTCCTAACTCAATGAGTCAACTTCCAGAAGTGGAACCAACCCAATTGGTCTCGTAGTTCATGAGATATAACATTTACAAAACAACCTAACAGCAGGTCTAGCAGCTCAGCTTTGCACAACGTTTTTGTAAAATCATAAAAGTTAACTTCTACACGTCCAAAAATTGCAAATTTATATTATTTAGAAACTAGACTCAACCTAGTTTACTGTAGTATCAATAATCTCAACCAATTTTCACATTTACAACTCGTTACAGTCAATTAAACATCAGTAACACAATCTGTCCAGAAACTGTTTGCATCCAAACTCAACATATCAACTATCTATGGGCCATCATGCATTCATATAACACTCTAGACTCCATAATCACTACCCATGCACATCAATTACACATTACATACATGATTAGGGTTTTTGTTTGAACTCAAATCAAAGAAACAACAATCAACATGTAACAATATCAATTCTAGTTATCAAATCATCATCAATACATCATCCAATCAAACAAAATCATATGAACACACAACCATATAAAAATCGGCAGCTAGGGTTTGTAATTAACCCAATAAACATCAAAATCAAGTATAAAGGATGCATAGGATAGTCGTTTATACCTTCCTAGCACCTTAATCTTCGATCAAAAGTTGAAATTGATGGTTGTATGTGTTTTATTGGTGACGGCAGCCAAGGGAGATGGAGGGGAGGGTCCGATCGGGATTGTGGGGGAAAGAAATAAGTTAGGGTTTAGTTATTAGTATTATTTATAATAATAATAAGTTACACTCAAGTCCCTCCACTTTCAATTGTTGTTTTTCTAACTTAAATAACTAGTTTACATCTTGAGTTAACGTTTATAACCATGTTATCACATAACACATAAGTCTAACATATAATTATCACATAATTACTGTTTTGACGTTTTTCGTTTATTCATCAATCGTTTGCGTCAACTCGTTTGCGTTTCGGTGCAATTCCCGAAAGACTACACATGTAGTAAGTGTTAAGCGTCATTTAAACCCTAGTTTAAATGTAACGAGGTGTGCGTTATAGATTCAGTGATCTTAAGTTTGAATTGACGGAGTTGAGTTAACGGAGTTAACCTAAAATTGACGATTGTCACAAATAATCATATTAACTTTGCCGTTTTATTGCTCGTTCGTCATCGTTCTTGGCCGGAACCTGTGTGAACCAATTAAGCCATCTCCGATTGTCGTTTGAGGTAATTGATTACTGCATTTTGATCGAGATTTCATGTAGAACAAAAGCCCTAACATCAATTGAGTTAACGTTAACAGATTAATCGAGATATAATTTCTAGGGTTTGAATGTTCTAACTATTACTTTCAACTGTTTTATATATTTATTGGAAACTGAATTCAAAACCGTCTGTTGGTTAATGCTTGTGTATTGTAGGGCAGAGGTCACGGGATTGATCCCCTCAGCACCCGTTTTTTTTGGGACTTGTTTATTCTTTTAAAAATCATTTAAACTAGTATATTATTAATAACAATAACCAATTAAACTTATTTTAATGAAAACCGACTTGCTAATACTTGTTTTTCTCACGTTTTCATTTATATATATATGTATACAAGCATATATGTATGTATATATATAATAACTTAAAAACTAATATTTTGAATGTGTATAAAACAAGTAAACCATGTATATTTATAAAATTTAAAAGTAATTATTATATATAAATATTTTCCAAGATGTGTTTTATTTAACTAATTATTTTATATAACTAATCCTTACATATAATATTATTTTATTATAATATTAACTTAATATTGTTGGTTAAATTGTCGTAATAAATCTTGTACTTAGCGTATCCGTTTCTCTTTGTTCCTCATTAGGCTTTAACATTCGCGGGTGACTTTTCCCATCTTCTCGTTATCTTAATCACATTTGTTCATCTTCGAGGTGAGTACCACATTCCCCTCTTTTTACTCGTTTTCATACTATTTTGGGGACATATGCGTAAATATATTTCTCATTATATACTTATACTTAAAACTGCAACTTTGTCTTATGTGTTAACAATTTATACTTTACTTGTTTATGTGCTTATTTGCTTTGTATGCTTTCGCATTCGGAGAGGTCCAACATAATCTCAGTCTAGTATGATCATACGCCAATTGTTATAGCTTTGTGCTTCTCGACATCTCAGTTATACTTGCTCATTTGGTTATTTTGTTATTCGCATATGACTTGCTGCAAATACATATTTTTATTTATACTTTGAACTGGTGTGTTGCTCACTCAACCTCGTGTTAACAAACTATATTAATTTCAACGCATATGCAGGTCACCATATGATGTGAAGTATTTGGACTTAGAAGATTGTTTAGGGATTTATGCTAGAAGAAAACTTAATGAGACTTATTGTTATTGATTGATATATGTACCTTCATTTATTTGGATTTTTGTATGGATATTTGTTTTATTTGAAATTATTAACTAGATATTGAAACTTATAATATGCATGATAGTAACCTTGAGAGCTGTGACAATTAGCTCACGCCCCGACATTTCCGCCGTAGGTTGGGGTGTGACACTTCAAACTCCAGGAACTAAAAGGCAAATATTTCATATTAATATGTTATTATCCTATAACCTGTTCCTTAAACCCGTTTTTCATACCCAGATCCTGATCCATGATCCGTTTAAGTTTTCTTGTTCCTTAATTCTCGTCTAATATATGAAATTAATTGTTGTCATCTTAGTTATACTTAGTAATCGGCCTGCCAACACCCCTAATTTTGTTATAGAGATCAAAATAGATTCGTAATACTTATTTTATTAACCGACAATCAACTCGTTCTTAATATACATACTACGGGGGTGTTTGGGATTGTTTCTTTAAAATGTTTTTTTCTTTTTGGAGAAAGAAAATGTCCAAAATTCCCCTCCAAAAGCACCCAAAAGCACCAATTGGAGAGGCAAAATGTCCAAAATGCCCTACAAAAGCATCCAAAAGCACCAAATTGGTGCTTTTATGTGCTTTTGTAGGGTCATTTTGGACATTTTACCTCTCCAAAAAGCAAAAACCATTTTAAAGAAGCAATCCCAAACATGCCCTAACTAACATTATAATTCAATTAAACGCGCTGATAGCATCTTTAACCCAACGCCTACATTACCCCTATAGTTAATTTGATCTTGATCGTGTTCATGCCGTCATATAACGAGTCTAATTAATCCTCGTGTAATCATCTTTACATGTATTTTTATACATGGTTCTGTTCGTCGTGATCTATTCTTTATTAACCCCAACATTAACCGGCCAAACGATTAACGTTTTGGCCTATTGATTTTTCTAGGGCTCGTATACATTCTGGGTTTGTATCTATTTAGTTTAA
>NW_027499027.1:0-82938 GCF_021521415.1 Bidens hawaiensis | reverse complement strand
TAAGTATATGTGTCGTGTATGTATTCCGTAACGTATATGTATGTACGCCGTGTATGTATGCCGTATATGTATGTGTAACGAATATGTATGTATGCCATGTATATATGTGCCATATATATATATATGTGTGTATAAAGTATATGTATGTATCACGTATATGTATGTATAGCGTATACGTATTTAAACAAAGAATATGGACTTATACGATATATAAGCTAAGAACAAGAACCAATTAATAATGAAAGGTAATGTTTAAAATAAGAAAGACCTAGAAAGAAGGACCAAGTACACAAACGAGCACTAAAGTAGTAGTTAACTTATGTGCCTTATTAGTCGTGCACAACTAAGGAGAGGGATTACGATTAACTCCGAATGTAACAGAAAACAGGTGAGTTTCTAGTCCCATTTTCTTGTTATGTTTTCGGGGCTGTGTGCATACTCGATGTGATTAGTTAACACACTTACCTTAAGTGGTAAGTGTATGATATGTGAATGTTTTATGATTGATGTGTAAATGATATATGAATGTGTTATGAATGATGTATGAATGATTTAGGAAATGTTAAGAGTATGCATTAAATTACATAAATATGAAAGTAATGACATGAATGTAGGGATGAGCGTGGGATAGTACCTGTATCTGTACCTGATTGTACTCGTACCAAAAATCAATAAAAACACGTACCAATACTCGTACCAAATTTTTCGATATGATACGGGTATTTTGGTACATTACCCGTTTTTGTACCACTTTTCTTTTTTATTTCCAAATCTTCGACGACCTTGAAACCTATATCGGTACAAGTAACAAACAACTAAATTAGTCCGGGTATCGGTACTTTCATAGGTACGTGACAGGTACCAAATTAGTATAGGTACCAAATTGGCCATCGATTTGAAGATACGATAGTATTGAAGGAACCCTAATTCGGCCGCTGACTTTTTATGATTTGTTTGTTGGTTCGAGTTTTGGATATTATATTATTAAATTTTGATGAACGTTTCGTACTTTTTATGATTTGTTTATTGATTTGAAGATACGATAGTATTGAAGGAACCCTAATTCGATCGCCGACTTTTTATGAATTGTTTGTTGGTTCGAGTCTTGGATATTATATTATTAAATTTTTGAAGAAACGTTTCGTACTTGTTCAATAATAAGATGGTTGGAGAATTTATTTTATATATTAGATATGATGAATCTCAATTAAACCTTTATATACTCCAAACAAGTACAAAATACCAAATGTACCTGTACTGTACCCGTACCTTTACCCGATTGTACCTGTACCAAAATTCAACAAAAATGATTACCAACACCCGTACTGAATAAATTAAATTGGTACGGGTACAGGTATGTGTACGGGTACGGGTACGAGTATTTGGGACAAAATGCTCATTTCTACATGAATGTGTGACGGTATGATTGCATGGAAAGAAGGGCACCAGACCCTTATAATATCCGAGAATGGAAGGACCGGGCCCTAAAGATATCCGAGGATGGAGGGCACCGGGCCCTAATAATATCCGAGGTATGTAGGGCGAAATGCTCTTTAAAATGTAAGAATAGTTATGAATGTACTGAGTATATATAAAAGAACGAAAATATGAAAGAATGAAAGTATGTATATATGGAAGAATGTTAAATATGTTAAGTACGTAATACGTACCTTCGGGGACGTATATATGAATGTAAAGTTTGTTACCTAATTAACTAGAACTCACTCAGCATAGTTGAGTTTTAGTATGCATGTAGGTAAATAGATTAAAAGAGTTGGCTTGAGAAAGACACATGACATGATCAGAAGCGGCTGACATCAGATGTAAGGCCCCGTTACCGGTGGCCCTACTTTCGTGTTGGATTTACTCATGAACACAGTTCTAAATATCAGAGTTAATTAAAACATTTACGCGGAATATAAAACTTTCAATAAACATTACATAAGTTATAACTTGTCTCAAAACATTTATTGTCTTTCACATTAAAGCATTAAAATTAACACATCATAGGTCTTCAGATGCCAGATTCTTGTTCAGTGCCATGTGTCTCCTCAAGCGAGTTGCCTCATCCTACTCACCTGCGTGCATACTAAAAGTCAGCTACGCTGAGTGAGTTCTAGTTAATCACATAATCATACAATACATTCTTACATTCCATACTTAATCTCTTAACTTTCTTTCATATACACCTAAGTGCTTTTACTTTCATTTTTTACTTTCATACTTTCTTTACATACATAATCATACGTTCATTCTTACCTTCATACTTTCCTTACATACATAATCATACTTCTTAAAGAGCCTTTCGCCCTATAACCTCACAGATATTATAAGGGTCTGGTCCCTAGTTTTCGAATATTAGAAGGGTTCGATTCCCTACCATCACAGATATTATAAGGGTCTGGTCCCTATCATCACAGATATTATAAGGGTCTGGTCCCTAGTTTTCGAATATTAGAAGGGTTCGATTCCCTAACATCACAGATATTATAAGGGTCTGGTCCCTATCATCACATATATTATAAGGGTCTGGTCCCTAGTTTTCGAATATTAGAAGGGTTCGATTCCCTAACATCACAGATATTATAAGGGTCTGGTCCCTATCATCACAGATATTATAAGGGTCTGGTCCCTAGTTTTCGAATATTAGAAGGGTTCGATTCCCTCTTCGTTACCATACAACCATACATCATACCTCGAGTATTATTAGGGCTCGGTACCCTTTTCGTAACCATACAACCATACATCATTATTTCCTTCTTTTATTAACTTTATCACATTTATACGCATGAGCATACATATCATATTTACCTTATACTTAACATTACAACCTGACGGTACGTGCAATATCCGAAGATCGTTCACGTACCATCAAGCAATCATTCATACATATCACATATATCACATAGGGCATACACTTATCACTTAGGATAAATGTATTAACAACACATCAAGTATGCACACAGCCCCGAAAACATAAAAAGGAATGGGGCTAGAAACTCACCTGAACACGGTTACGTTCTCCGTTGATCGTAATCCCTTTCTTCAGTTGTGCACGGCTGACTGTATAACAAGTATACATATCAATTTAACTATCACTACTTATAATGTATTTCTATCTTTATATGACCCACAACGAACGGGGGTCCGGGGGCAGCGCCCCTGGCAGCGGGGTCTAGGGGCGGCAGCCCCTAGCAGGGTCCAAGGGGCAGAGCCCCTGGCTGGGGTCGAGCTGCCAGGTCAGCTTGGAAAAATTTTATTTCCATTAACTGTCTTAACACATTTTTCATTAGATTTTTTTTTTAATTTATTTTCTAATCGAACTTGAATTTAGGCGAAGTTAACCTTAGGCGAACTTAGCTTTAGGCGAAGTTACCAGCTAGGCGAACTTAGCTTTACAGCGAAGTTGCCATCAGGCGAACTTGGCTTAAGGCGAAGTTGTCATCAGGCGAACTTGGCCTCAGGCGAAGTTACCAGTTAGGCGAACTTAACTTTACAGCGAAGTTTCCATCAGGCGAACTTGGCTTCAGGCGAAGTTGTCATCAGGCGAACTTGGCCTCAGGCGAAGTTACCAGTTAGGCGAACTTAACTTTACAGCGAAGTTGCCATCAGGCGAACTTAGCTTGCAGGCGAAGTTCGTTGCTTTGAAGGCCAAGTTGCCCAGATGAAGGCGTAGTTGCCCAGACAGCCGCTGTTTTAGCTTCTGATCGGCATTTCGAGCGATTTTAACACCCTTGCTATGGTTCAATATCACCCACTACGCTACCCGGCCATTTTCGGTCGTTTATACACTAAAAAGCTTGGATCTTTAAACTTCAAAGATCAAGAACCATACCTTTTTGGGCTTGTTTGGATCTCGTTTACTTGCTTAATCACAACCAACCGCTCTCTCTTTCTCGGACCTCGCTCTCCCTCTCCTCGGCTGCCGCCGGCGGTTGTAGGTGGTGTGTATGTTATGGAGTGTTTTTAGGAAAATGATGGAAATGAAGGTATTTTGGGGTTTTGGGGGTATTTATATCCCTGAAATCCCATTCTCATTTAACCCATCTCAATTAATCCAAGTCCAAGACCCGCTCCTTACCCGATATTAATTAATTACGCGAAATCACTAAACATAACTTCCTTTATTCATTATTAAAATTTTAGGATGTTACATCAGAAGAAGAATTGTCATGGTGTTTTTAATACGATGTTTTATGTTATGTTTAAACACAATATTTGAATATTTTGTATTGAATGGTTAAAGTTTTATATTCCGCGAAAAGTTTTAATTAACTCTATATTTAGAACTGTGTTAATGAGTAAATCCAACACCAATATGGGGCACCGGGACCTAGGGTCTTACAATATGCGATAGTGTGTTTTACATACAATTATTAGTTTTGTATTTGCATATATTCAATAGTGTGTATTGTATAATGCAATTGTGTTGTATTATATGCAACAAAACACTATGTTGGGATAAGAATATGACAAAGGAAGATTGGAATCTTCTCAACCTCCTCAGAAAATTGCTAAGTATGGAAAACAAGCAAACTTAGACCTTCGAGCAAGCCTAAACTTATTCAAGCAAGGTATTTTGCATTACGAGCAAGGTTATCTTCTTGAATTCTTCTAAGAGTTAGTTCGAGCAAACTACACTTCATCAAGCAAGGTTGTTCTTCAAGTCAAGCAAGGTTGGTTTCAGACAAACCCTTGACTAAACCAAGCTAAAACCAAGTATTTTGGTGGATCGAGCAAGGTTTATTAATAAACTGTGGTCTAAGCAAACTTGAAGGAAGTCATTGAAGAAATCATTCTAAGGAATTCTAATGAGCAAGGTTCAACCTTGAGCAAGCTACAGTGTCACTAGCACACTTGAACTTGTTCAAATAAGTTTAGTAACAAAAGGTCGAAGGGATCCATGAAGAACAAGTTTGCTCGTAGGATACATATCGAGCAAAGTTTGATATTATCATGAAGATTAAAGTCTGCTTGAAGGATAAAATATCCTAAGTAAAGCTTACTCGGAGAACTGTTCCAAGCACACTTAATGATTACAAGGTTTGCTCGACAAGCACAAAATCTTACAAACTTACTCGAAGACCTGTTTACACTTTTATTATTTTGCAATACATTTGAATATGTTAAGAATCAATCATTAGGGTTTCTAGAAGGTGTTAGGGCATGCCTATTTAAAAAAACTTTAGGGCACGCCTATGACAATGAACACAGAGCGAATATTGTGATTTGATGGGTATCTCTTTCTTGAAAAGAATATCTTTGTACGGAAAAGCTGCCACAAATACAAACATTCCACCTAGAAACCCTAATCTATTTTCATTGTATCCTTCACAATATAAATGGAAATCTTTTGAGTTACTTAGTGTGTTTGTTACATTTCTGTCTGTTAAGCAACTATTTGAGTATTATTGGTTCCGCCTTTAATATTCATTGATTATTCACAAAAGCAGAATTCGTAACCGCCTTGTCAACACGTTAGTGTTGGTTACGAGACTGATTATTGTGTGGTTGAGTGAGTAAATCGGGACCCGGACAAAATAAAAGATTGACTATTATGTTCATAGATTATCTTTGAGATTCTTCCATTTATTTGGACTTCATAATTGAGCCTTGATATTTGTTGCCTCATGCTGATGCATTCTCTCATGTTGGCCTGAGGATTTGGTATCTTTTTGCTTTCTTGTAAGATGCTTCAATCATCATGATATCACTCATCCTCCTCTTCCTCTTTATTCGTTCAGTTTGAGAGAGCTCCAGCTTCCTTTTCTTGTTGAGTAAAGGAAATCCCTTTCTAGATTGATCTTTTAGGAATTTTGAAAGTTCAATCATTTGTTGAGCGGAAAATCTATGTCTTTCTTGATAATCATATAGGTTGAGTGTGGCCATTTCTTCCAGTTGCTCTTTATTGAAATTTTGGAAGTCGTCTTTGAAAACAATTGTCTTTAATGCACCTCTAGACATGATCACCTTGATGGTCTTAGTTCTTGAGTCAAAATACTGATTTTTTTGGTAGGTCCACCTCTGAAGGTGGCCTTTGTTGTCTTTGAAGTGTTTACCTTGTTGTTGGAATGGAGACTCTTACAGTGGAGACCCTTGGAGTATATTGTCTTTTGGGTTCAGGTCTTCTTACATGCCCTGTTTGTTCAAATCACAATTTGATCCTTTTTCATCATGATTAGCTTTAGATAATCGCCCCCTTCTTTAGATAAGGTTGTGATCATTTCCATTGTTTCTATGTCAAGTTGCTCAGTTGGGGTAGATCTTTGTTTTTGTATTGGTTCCTCTCTAGGTCCACATTGGAAGGATAATAATCTTCTTTGTTCTTCTTCCAGCCTCTCCCAATGCACATTTTCAGTATAAAAGAGTTATTTGAGTTGTGCCTTTCCAAGCTTATCAAATACGTTTTCAGCCATTCCCTTGCTTAGCATGACCCTTTCAGAGTTTTGATCCTATTCTCATCTTCCCACGACAATAAATTTACTTTTGCACTTACTTCAGCCGGTTCCTCTTTCACTTTGATCAATTTTGTAGTGGTCTGAGTTTGCTTGACAGACTGATCTTTCATCTCCTCCCTTTACATTAACAATTCAGATTCATAAAATCGTTTTTTAAAGTTAAATCAACCAAACCTTATTTCGAGCAAGCTTTGGTACAATACATAGGCCAAGCAAGCTTTGTGTTTGAAAATTTGAAAATGGGATTTTTGGTAGTATTCTTAGACTAAACGACAAAAGGCATTTAAAACTCACTTTCAAACACAAAAGGGTATAGTATAAAAGGGGGACTTAGAAAAATTTTCATATACTTTTTCCCTCTCTCTTCTATTATTCCCAGCTTACTCGCAACCTAATTCATAGAACCGTTACTCAACAAATCACTCAAAAAATTATCATCCACCCTAATTTCGACTTGGTAGCTTTGATTAAATGATTTTCGACACTCATTATGTGGGTTTAGGTCTTTAATTTTCAATTTTACTAACGTCTCTATTTTATGTGTAGGTTATTAATTGTCGAAGAGCATGTTCATAAAGACTATCCTTTTATGCTTTGTTCTTCAATTATATATATATATATGCATGTTCAATTATTGATCAATTGAATAACTTATGCTTTGAATGTGTGTTTTTCTTGATTGTGTGCAGATATGGCATATAAGTTTGAACTGAAGCATAATATGTGGGCATTTCTCCAAATAACTGAGGAGAATCGACCACTGGAGTTAATGATAAACTGGCTTATACGATCTAATCTACGGTTCGCCTGTCTGAAAGCCCTATAATCTACAGAAAAATCAAGATATATATTTCTAGAGATTAGCATAATTGTGGAGGATATGAATAGAAAGAGGATTGAAGCAACTGTGCTTGGAAGATAAATGGAAATTACATAGCAAGTGATTCAAAGCCTACAATTGAATGAAAACTTTGTTGACCAACTTTCATATTAACAGCAAAACTTGTTGAGGGTGTTTCAAGAAACAATGGGCTACCGAGGAAACTTCAATAAAGGGCAGCTCCAATAGGGAATGTTTCTTTTAATCTATTGATTCCTTATACATCACATCATTCAGAGTTTGACCCCGCGAAGGGGAACTTGGACCTTAATGAATAGAAAAATCTGAACAGTCACTGTAGCTGTTCTTTATGATCAACCATTCAACAATTCGATGATGATATTCAAAGGGATGGTGACAAATACAAGAAAAAGAAAGGATGATAAATTTCTTATTTATCCGACATTTTTGCAAATCATCTTCAACAGACTAAACCTTGATTTACCAAATACCGGTGCAACACATGTTCTACAAGATCCAAATGTTTACAGGAGGATCAGCAGATTGGGTGCAACAAGTTTGTTTGATCTGGAAGTTGGGGTGATGGAAGTTCCTGCTTCACCATTCACTACAACAAAATGGGCTTTGTAGTTCGCACAAAAGCGTCCTAAAATGCTATTTTATAGGACCTTTCATTTAATAGGACCAACGAGAAAAGCGTTTCGTGTAAAGGGTCGTAATAAGTCTCGGAACTCAAAAAGCGTCCTGACATCCCAAATAAGATTATGAAACCAATTTTATAGTCGCATAAAATATCCATTAACAACTCAAAAACCGTCCCAATAAAAACATATTAGGACACTTTTACAATATTTTAACATGTGCTTACCTACCTTTCATCTTTTAATACACATACAAGTGTCTTTAAAAATTAATTTATAAGACCCATATGATGTAAGATTATAGGTACTTTAGTACCAAGAAAAAAGTCCTGATATCCCAAATAAGAATATGAAACCAATTTTATGGTCGCATAATATATTCATTAACAACCCAAAAAGCGTCCCAATAAAAACATATTATGACACTTTTACAATGTTTTGACATGTGCTTACCTAATTGTAAACTTTTGACACACATACAAGTGTCCTTAAAAATAATTTATAAGAACCTTATGATAGAACATTATAGTACCAAGAAAAGGGTCCTAATATCCCAGACAAGATTATGAAACTAAATTTTATGGTCGCGTAATATGTCAATGAACAACTTAAACGTCCTAAAAAACATATTATGACACTTTTACAATGTTCTAATGTTTAATAGGACAAAAATTCGAAGTCCTAACAAATCATATTATACAACCCTTTTTTAAACGTCCACACACACAATTTTATGATACGTTTATGGACATCAAAATATTGAAAGAAATAAAACTCCATTATATTAAATAAGCTTGTTCATAACGAAAACACTAAACATAAATAAGTTATAACATTATCCAACATAAACTCTTGTAACATTCAACAAAAAAAAATTAAAAGCAATAAAAGAAACAAGCACCATAAAATCCTGAGTCATCATGCGTCCTCAATCCTCACGGACTACCTACAAATAAACCATCCATGTATAAGCATTAAGTTCCATGTTATTAAAATTATTCGTATCAAAAGCTTAAAAAATACATACCGAGATGAATTGACAAGGTCATGAGATGGATGCACCAATACAATCTTGAATTGTGAAAAATAACCCGTATGGTCTCACCAACTTTTCATCTATTTTTATTGGTACTTGAACATTTACCTCACACCATTTTGGTCCAATCTCTATACCACCAACTAGCTCATTTGGGTCCAGGCTCTTCACCCATCCTCTTGCTACAAGCTCAGTATGGTTTAGAATGCTTTGAGGAAAACTTCATTTCCGACCTAGATTTTAGTTTTCAAAAAACAATATATATTAAACTCGAGTCATTATAGTGCAAAAATCATTTTACAAAAAAGAAGGTTTTACATACATTTTATAGAAAAAATAATCTGAAAAAAAAACATCAATAGACATTGTTGTTTTCTAGTGTAGCCCAATGTAACCGTTATTTAATCACCAACTTACAATCAATTTTTGGATGAGTCTACAAGCTAAATATTTACCTCTATTTCGCAGCTTCTACATATTCTAAGTCTAACAAAGTATCCAAATTACATACTAATCCTTTTTTTGACCATGTACTTTGTGTAAAATATAGTGACTTACCTATTGTTTATAACATATTTCTGATGAAGTACAAAAGATAACTTACAAAATGTGAAACACTAAAGATTTATATAGAAAAATACTCATAAACGTGGAGGTCCACTAGTTACAATGGGGAAAGATGACGATGTAACAGGTGGAACACTAGAATCATCCTTCAACCCTTTCATCTCGGACACCTGGACTTCTAATTGGACCACGGTCGATTTGGTATTACACCCCAAACATCAAAACAACGAGCACCTAGACCATACATGACTGCATCACCATTTCGATCTTTACCATTACCTTAGAAAAAACATCATCTGGTCTAGGATTATCGGTCGAACCCTCAGGAAGATTAGAACTAAGTTGTTGCATTTGTGTCTGTATTAGATATAATAATAAAAATAAGACATGTATTTTTAACACCATCAAGAACGCATAGAAAAGATATGTTTATGAATATATAAGCATATTACTTACAATTGCATTTACAACTTCCTCATTTCTTGTAGTTCCATGTTTGGAGAAGCATGCACGAAACATTTCCAATCGACTTGGATCTTGTCCCATAGATGTCTGTTTGAACAAAAATAAAATGATTATTAACAACGAATATCGACATGTTGCATTAACAATTGCACCATCTTATACAATCACCTTTAGTTCTTCACGGACTCGAGCATAACTTTTTTTACCCGTTACTTGCACCATATTCTTCTTTGCCCGATTTGCCTTGTTTTTTTCACTTACCGTCTTCAGTAGGAAAGTGAAATATTAGAATGAAAAATGAACTAACGTTATTTGAAGTGCAAGGGTATTTCATACCTTAGACTTTTCTTTATTCCAATACTTCATTAGTCTCCTCCATTGTTTTGCACTTGTTTTGGCCTAGAACTTATTTGTTCCTGAAGTGACAAAGACGGATCATGGTATAGTTCTTTAACTCTTGCCCTCCGGTTCTTCACCTTCTGCCCAAATGATTTCCAGCCTTCAGCATCTTCTGGAATATCAAATTTTGTCTACAAATAGAACAAGTCACATGAGAAAACAAATACTTTAGTCATTAACATATAGATTTTTAATTATGTACCTTTAGGAAATGTAAAACTGCTAATATATTATGCTAAATATCATGAACTTTTGACTGCAAGTAATTCAAAAGAAAGATGAACTCATACATATATGGGAATAAACAATAGCTGAAAGCAGAATTCGCGAGTATAAATCTAATAATCATTTAGTAGTAAGTCAACAGAAACAAATGTGAAATGATGCTACTCAATAACAGTAATGTGCCTCACAACCACCATTCATAACATCAAAATTTGAAAACAAAGTAATTGAGGCTAAAATAGAAACAATATAACCACAATTCCATATTTACATACATACTATTGGTACATAATGAGGAACAAATCACACAATTGGACACTAAATTTGAATATAACAGTTAGAGGTCCAAATCAAATTACACAAATTGTAGGACACAGTACACACTTGAACACATCAAAGCAAAATTAAGCACTGATGAAGATAAAATAGCAAACGAGAGATTGCATTATGTAACTGGAGAATTATACAAACGAGAGATTGATATAACCTAAAAAGTCAGTTTATCTTTATTGAAACTAGACCTTTTTTTGTCATCCAAATGGGCCAAAATGGGCTATTATTAATCGGCCGAACTGAGTTGCTAACACTTGTATGTCTTTTCATTAAACTTAAAGAAAACATAAGTATTGAATATAATTATAGTCTAAGAAGTTAAACATCACCTTATTGGTGGTTTCCAGAGATAAGATCAAGCAAACCAGCGGTGGAGGACTGTGTGTGGCGATGGTGGTGAAGATGAAGAAAAAGCTGCCAAAGTGCATAGGTGATGGTGGGGCTGCCAAAGTGCAGATGAAGAAAAAGCTGTGTTCAAATAAAAAAGGAAACATTTATGAAAAGTTAGTAGCGTTTTATCAAATCAAATATTCTGGTATCAAATTTGATTAGTTTATAGCCCACGTATTACGCGAGTTTTGAAAATTTATTACCGTTAACGATCAAGAAATTACTGGACAGGCACCGTGTTCGGTGTGTACTGTTTGGGTCATAAATGAAAGGTAACCCGAACCAGCCCATTTGCGTTTTTTAAACTTAAACCGGTTGGAATCGAACTCATCCCGACCCGAACACATACACTAAAAAATTTGAAAGATTGGACAGGCACCGTGTTCGGTGTGTACTGTTTGGGTCATAAATGAAAGGCAACCCGAATCAGCCCATTTGCGTTTGTTAAACTTAAACCGGTTGGAAACGAACTCATCCCGACCCGAACACATACACTAGAAAATTTGAAAGATTAGTCAAGTAAAATACTTTCTTTTAATAGATCATGTACAGTCCAACTTAATAATGTTCAGCCCCCATCTACACACATTAATTTTCAACCAGTGTTAAATTAGTAATTTGAACTCACATGAAAACGATAACAATAAATTAAAGTAATCTTTCCTTTAGTTTGAGAATACTCGCGAGGTATGGTATCTGGATACCCCATAGCTCAGCCCTAATATGCAAAAGATAATATAACATGCCAAACATTGACGATTAACCACATAAACAAAGGCTAAGGTTAAAACAAAACTACATAGCATAATAAACCTCATACCATGTTATCTTTTTTTAATGCTAGTGAGAAGTGATACTTTTATATTATTATTATTATTATTTTCTCAATTTTAGAAACTTTAAATTAGTATAGAGTAACCTGTTTTGTAGAGTATATGTCATTTCAAGGAGACCCAATGACAAAGCTGTAATATGTTTTCATCATTTTAAAATATATCCACGTCTTCTTTGCAGCTGATGTGTTCCTTGAAGTTCTCTCATTCATCAGAGAAAGATATAAGTTCATTAGCAGATAACCACATAAACATATATGTATACATAAGAAGTTATGTAATAAGTTCCCTACTAGTTATAATACAGGAAACACACTATGCAACATCAAACATAAATAACAATTTGATCATATAGACATATAATAATCAATGCCTTGAATCCACATAAATATATATAAAAACCTCATTAATAATTTAGATGCAACACTAAATCGATTTAGGGTTAATATACTATTGATGAAATAGAAATCGAACATACCTTATGAATCGTTTATTGGAGATCGATGTCCTGATGAATCAATTAGAACCATGAATTGCATGTTCGAATCAGTTGATGAATCAACTTGTTGAATGGTCGCCGATCGTAAAGCAAATGACCAGTTGAAATTTGAGAGTCGGAAGCGGCCATTATTATCAATTAGACCTATGGAGGTTGTGGCGATAGATGGTGTCGGGGAGGCATCTATCGAAGCATCAGACAGAGTATTAGGGTTTAGAATGAAAGAGAAGAAACGGTTATGTTAGGTGGATCCGACGAGAAGACCCACGACCCGCGAATTTTATAAGGTAAATCAATGAGAGCTCTCCATTCATAAATCAAGCAATCTGGTGATTTTAGATGGGGTGGGAAGCGACATGAGAGCGACACGTAGGATTTTAAGGTAAACAGTTATATAGATAGTTAGATAGAAAACAATTGTTGTAAGGTAAAATTTGTTTCTTGTTCTTGAAAATTATAAAAATTAATAAATACTTTAAGTTATAAATAAAAAAACACTTGATACACATTTTTTTGTTTAAATAGTAGAAAGATTTTTTTTATTTTCATATTGTGGTATATTACAATAACACCACAATGGTTAAACGCCATGTAAATGCTAAAATTATAAGACCCAAGTGTCAAGTGTCATATTAAGTTATATTATAATAAAACTCTAGCGAATAAACGTTCTATAAAACAGATGTTTTATGACTAAAATATCAAGTGTTCTATTATGGTGTATTATAATAACACCATAATAATTAAGCTTCCTATAAAGGTTAAAGTTATAAGACTCAAGTGTCAAATTTCCTGTTAAGTTTGTTATAATAAATCTTTAGCGAATAAACGTCCTATAAAACAGATGTTTTATGACTCAGATATCAAATTTCCTATTAAGGTGTATTATAATAACACCACAATGATTAAGTGTCTTATAAATATTAAAGTTATAAGACTCAAGTGTCAAGTGTCCTGTTAAATTATGTTATAATAAAACTTTAGTAAATAAGCATTATATAAAACAGATGTTTTATGACTCAAATATCAAATGTCCTATTACGATGTATTATAATAACACCACAATGATTAAGTGTCTTATAAAGGTTAAAGTTATAAGACCCTAGTGTCAAATGTCCTATTAAGTTGTGTTCTTATATGAATTCGACTAGAAAGGGTCCTTTAACACCGAACATTTATGACTTAACTACAAAGTGTCCTATTAACTTATGTTATAATAAGACCTCCGGTGATCAAGTGTCATATTACAATACCACATGATGGGACACCAACAACTACATGTCTTATAGATAACTTTAATAGGATCTACATTTTAAGTGTCTTATTAGGTTATATGATATTACGACCTCCAAAGAATCATCCATCCTATTAAATAACTTTTTAGGACACTGGTTATGTAGTGTATACTGTAAAATGACCCCAAAAGTTTATTTGCCCTATTAAATAGATTTTAAGACCCTATTTTACAAGCGTCCCATACAAAAGGTTCTAAAAAACCCTTTTTGTTGTAGTGATTGGTGAGCAGTGAGGAGGAAAGTGATGATGAGAGTGAAGATGAAGATAATGATTCTGATGATGATCATGATGATGGAGGTGATGAGCTGGTAGTTGAGAAAAATGTGGCTAATATACAGGCACAAGTTGAAGGGGAGGTATCACATGATGAGATTGTTTCTGATGTTATTCACCATGTTACAACACTTACACCACCTGTCTCACCAACTCAAACCCAAACCCAAACCCTTGAGCCATACATTCCATCCCCATCACACTCACCAATCCAATCCCATACAAATGAACCAAACATCTTTGATCCAATTGAACCTGAACCATATATACCTGAATCCTCTGAATCTGATCCTTTCAACCCAAACCTTTCACCATCTACCATCCTAAGACATGAAATACTAAAAAGAAATTTTGATCTGATTATTGAGAACTGTGATTTGAGGTCAGAAAATTCTGAGTTGAGGGCAATAAACACCAATTTAGAGATACAATTGCAAAATTCCTTGAAGAAAATTCAAACCCTGCAGTCTGTGGTTGAGAGGACCTCAGATGCACCAAAACAGGGGGATAAGATTCCTATTTCTGCTGGTGACAACTCATTGAACATTATTGGGATGACCTATGCTGATAGTGATAAGGAAATAAGAGAGGAGGATGTGGAGAATCTTATTGAAGAAAATACTGAGATTATTCAAGGTGTTGAAGATGAGGCGATGATTGAAGATGACCCTGACCTTGATATTCTTTATGGTGATTTTGATGTTATTGATTCATTTATTGTACAAGATGATGTAGTGCTTGTGGATGAGAAGTTAGAAGATTTGTTCAGGGAAATAGATGTGATGCCGCCTCCTCAAGTCAAATAGGTTGGCTCATCTAAACCCCTTGATGAATATGAGAAGAGAATGAAGGAGAAGCGGAAGGCAGTTGTAGAAAATAAGAGCCAGCTTCAACCTTTGAAGAAAAAGGCCAATGGATCAAATGATCATCTTTTGTTTTTTGATGACTCTTCTTTGAAAGCCAAAGGATTACATGATCAAATCTTGAGGAATATGTTTGAAAGAAAGTTCTTAAACTTCATGCTAACTAAGAAGGAACTTGATGAGTAGAGGCGCCTGATGGAACAATTTGAATTACAAAACAAGTTGAGAGAGGATGATGAAGAGTTGGATCAAGAGGTCCTTGAAGGAATCTTGAAGTTAAAAAAAATTGAAGATGCTAAAAAGGCTCTAGTTGTGGTTATTGAAAAATTTCATGGTGAAAAGGAGAAAGATATAGAAGAACATGTGGAGACAACACCAACTGTTGAGCGAACTGCTGAAGAAAATCTTGATAGGCAATTTATGATTGATAATGATGCCAAAAGAAAACTGGAGGAAATGGCCAGGGCATCATCTGAAAAGGTGATTGCTGGTTTACTAAATGAAATAAGGTCTGCTGAGAGGAAATGGCCTGTAAACCTGGTCAAATTTGCTAGAAAGAAAAGGAGGTATGGTCAAAATATACCTAACTTTGAAGAGTCTTTGAAGAAGAGAAGGGTTGATAAAGAAAAGGTACAGGTAGGGAAAGAAAAGGAAAAACCAAGTGAGGAACCAATTCAAGTTGTACCTTTACAAACGGTGAGACCAGAAGAGTATGAGCAGAGTGAAAACACGAACCTCAATGAAACACGAATTGGTGCATTGGAGGATCTATCTGATATGGAAGAAGAGGTAGAAGGTGGGGGTTAAAGAAAAAGAGGTTGAACCTAGTTCACCTCAAATCAATCTGTCTGATGTACACATGTAAAATATTGAGGCAAGGATGGAGGAGTTGAGAAGACAGGATCCAAGAATTGTTGGTTTAATGACGCGTGGTTTAGAATATGAAGCTATCAAGCATCTTTCTGATAAAGATCTTGATTATTTATTGGAAAATAAGAGAGACGAAGAAAGGAAAAAGAGGGAATATAAAAGAAAATTTTTAATCAGCATATGTTTTACTTAAAACGGTGCAATTATTCTGAAAAACAGTTAAGTAAAATGACCTTTGAAGAATTGAGAATCTAAGCAAGGAACTGGAGGTGAAAGAAAAGGGAGATGAAAATAAGAGGATTGAACAAAGGGCAAAAGCTGAACTTGAAAATCCAAGGTATTGAAAAAATTTGGAGGAAAAGTGGGTTATCTAGTTGAACACAGAATTGAATTTGAACATGCTGAAAGGATGACAAGAAAATAAGTGGAAGAAAGGTTCAAGGTTTTATCCAAGAGAATCCATGATGAAGAAAAAATTACTATTGGACATAAAAGAAAGAGAGTAATAAAGGAGAAGGAAGATAAAGAAAGAAGAATACTGGCTGATAAAGCTAGGGCCAGAATTGCCGAAGAAAAGAAAGTTGCTCTATCTAAGGATCAAGAGCAGCTACTTGACAGGTTGATGGAAGCCAGAGATGTTTATGGAGATATAAGTAAGTTGACTGATGCCCAAAAGAAATAACTATATGAACTTGAGTTGGCAAAATACAAGAAGGAAATGAGAGACAGAAGAAGCACTGAAAAACCCAAAGCATCTTCCTCCTTGACTCCACAAATAGCAGAAAAGCCAACTGATTCTGTGAAGATTACAAATTTGAAGCCTTGGGAAGATAGTGAAAAGATAAATATTTTGAGGCAGATAATGTTGAAGAGAGGGATGCATGCTGGTGTTTTTGATAATCTGGGCTAATCACAGTTGAAAGAACTGTTTGAGAAAGAACTGGTGTTATTTAATGAAGTGGAAGTTGAAAGATTGAGATTAATGAAAAAAAAAACAACTCGGTCCACCCAAGCCAAGTCCCAGAAGGCATGTTGTTCAAGGAAGGTGTTAACTATTTATCATTGATAATAATGAGAAAGTCTGAAATTATTAAAATCTTTGAGTCTAGGGGATATGTCAAAAGGCCACAAGCAAAAAGACAATTTTCATCAAGGGCTTCAATATCCAGAGTTCTTATTCCTACCATAAGGTCCAGCTTATAAAGGGAACAAAGACCACCATCAAATGTGGATCTACCTAAGAATCTGTACAATGATTCAAGGACCAAAACCTTGAAAGTTATAATGAAAAGTGGTTTGCTCAAAACCATCATCTTCAAGGATGATTTTAGGGAGTTCAACTTGGAATAGCCGGAAGAACTAGCAAACCTGCATCTTCATGACTATCAACAAAGGGATAGGTTCGGTGGTCAACAAAGGAATGATTTGTCCAAATACCTGAACGATCAAGCAAGGAAAAGCTTTCCTTTACTAAACAAAAAGAGAAAATTGGAATACATCAAAGCTGAAAAGAAGAAAAGGCAAATGAGATTAAGTGATATAAGAATGACAAAATTATCATTTGGAAAGTCTAAGAAAGTCACTAATCCTTATGACAACATGAAGAAGTGTATAAGTAAGTATGAAGAAACAAATGGGTAGACCGAACTCAGAGGTGCAGAGAAATGGAAAAATAGTTGAGATTCACTTTAAGAAGAAAACCAACAACTTTATCTTGAGAAACTCTAAGGGTCTGGTTTAGGAATTATACAAGAGACTCTGATTTGGAGTATCTCCGTATGGATGATCTACATGATATCATGAGATGGGACCTTCCTGATGAACATTCATTCCACGTGGAGATCTCAAATTTTCAATTGAAAGCTGTTGCAGTAAGGCTAGAAAGAAGGATGGAAGAAAGGAAAAGCTCAAGAAGCTGATGAACTTTTGATTTTGTATTTTTTTATATGTAATGCCCTTGAGGCAATTCAGAATATGTAACATTTTTAAGAATTTGATGTGTATTTTGAATAAGTGTATGTAATCTGGAGGTGTTTTGGTGCATCTGAGTTTGTTACAATCTAAGGGGAGATTGTTGGGATAAAAAATGATCAAGGAAGATTGAAATCTTCTCAACCTTTTCAAGAAATATGCTAAGTATGGAATGCGAGCAAACTAAAACTTTCGAACAATCCTAATACTTATTCAAACAAAGTATCTTACATCGAGCAAGGTTATCTTCTGGAATTCTTCTAAGTTTTTAGTTCGAGCAAACTACACTTCATTAAGTAAGGTTGCTATTCTGCGAGCAAGGTTTGTTTCAAAGCAAACCCTTGACTTAGCCAAGCTTAAACCAAGTAAATTGGTGGGTCAAACAAGGTTTCAATAATGATGATCTCAAGAACACTTGTAGGAAGTTAAAGGACTTCTACGATCAAGGTTCAACCTCGAACAAGCTACAGTATCCAAGCACACTTAGTTTGTTAGAATAAGTCTTTGACAAAAGGTTGAAGAGATCAAGAAGAACAAGTTTGCTCATAGGATATTCTCGAGCAAAGTTTGATTATATCATGAAGATTGAAGTCTGCTTGAAGAATATTTTCTAAGGAAAATATTCAAAGTAAAAGCTTGCTTTGAAAACTATTCCGGCATACTTATAGATTACAAGGTTTGCTCGATAAAGACAAAAGCTTACTCAAAGACCTATTTGACACTTGTAACAACTTTGAACACGTTTGAATATGTTTTAAGCAATTATTAGGGTTTCTAGAAGGTCTCAGGTGTGGCTATTTAAGGAAATACTAGGTCGCATTTATGACAACGGTGAAAAACGGCAGATTATACACTTTCCAAGCAGACATAATATTTTCGTACGGATAGCAGCCGCACCTGACATTCTACCTAGAAACCTTAAAATTATTCCTTTGTATTATTGATTAATATCGATGGAAATTTTTTGAGTCACTTGTGTGTTTGCTATCTTTGTGTTATAATAGCAACATCTTGATTACTATTGATTCCGCCTTTAGTAATCATTGGCTTTATACATTAGCTTATTCGTAACCGTCTTATCAACATTAATTTGTTGGTTACGAGGTTGATAGTTACATAATCGATCCTGACATAACGATAATCACGAGATTAGAAACTTTAAACGGTGGCACAATGTCTTACCTTTTACATGCAGAGCTTTCAGGTTCATGTATAACAGTTTCTATCGATCGGAGAAGGTATCGTTATGAATACTCGGGGGGTATTATACCAATATATAAGAAAATGTATGAGAGAAAGCTTAAGAAAACGAATTTTCTGAATAAGGAATGAATATCCCGTTTCCAATCTATTTATAGTTGAAATTGGGTCAGTTCGCGTAGCGCGAACTAACACCATCAACAGCTTCGCGTAGCGCGAAACAACCATAGGGTTGTCGAGTCAGCCCTTGCCAGGCCACATGGCAGGCAACGTCTCACCGTTGCGTGACTACCACTTTGCGTAGCGCAAAGGATTACTTCGCGTAGCGCGAAAGACAAAAGAGTTTCTAGATATTTATAAGACTTCGCATAGCACGAAGGGACCTGAGTTCATTTCTTCGCGTAGCGCGAATGAACAAGTTTTCTAAACACTAATGCGGCTCGCGGCGATGCGAGCGTGCGAAGTGCGCCACATTGCGCCATCACACTTCGCCCGAGCCTGTGCGCGTCGGGTGCTTCACACTCTCCGCTAGGACCACTGGGTGTGATTTGTCTTATAAGAACATTATCATATAAACTAGCCTTCTTATAAAGAGCTTACTAGTTTTATAATCTAGCTATGTGAGACAATAACTCACTTTCTTATTTATACCAAGGTGGATGCATTCCATTTTCTTTCCTCCACCAATGTGTGATGGAATTCACTTCGTTTATTTTTTTCATTTTTCCTTTTTTTTATATTACGGGTTGTTATAACAGCAGGGTTCTAGGGGTGACAACCCCTCCTTTACTAAAATTTCATCATACAACTAACTTTCTATGATTCAGAGTCAAGTCTATTCTAATCGAATCGAGTCTGGATTCTAATCAAATCTGGATTCTAATCGAATCGAGTCTGGATTCTAATCAAATCTGGATTCTAATCGAATCGAGTTTTCATTCGATTCGATTCGTTTTATCTTCCAATCGATCGAGTTTTTCAAGAACTCGATTCGATTTGTTTCTCCATGTCTTTCCATTCTAACCTCTTCATTCGACCCGTTATGCCCATATTACATATGACGAGTTCTGGGCTATAACAACTTTGTTTCCTTACTTAAACTCTGTCCAAATGTCACCCATTTCAATCCAAACATCGTTTCACAATCAAGTTTATGTTTTTCTCATATAATAAGGCCCGATTTGCCCTAATATCAAATCCTAGGGCAAACCGACTTGAAATACTTAACCTTTATATCTAAATGTACCTTTTTAGATCCGGTTTGGTTCGGATCAGGATCAACACGCGAATTTAGACGTGTTTGTTGTTTGATGTGGATACTAGAACGCGAACTCTAACCTTTCCTTCAGCTCGGATCTAGGTCCGAATAGGATGAGAGTGTTTATGTGTGTTTTGAGTGTGTGTAGGGAGGCTGGTGATGGAATGAGGGTTTTAGGGTGTTTAAATACCCCCAAGCACAAGGACCTAAGACCAATTACCATTCCTTATCCATCTTTTATTGTCCAAGCTCACACTCTATCATTATTATTTAACTTAATCTAAATAATAACACACCATTAAATAGACAAAATTCATTCATTTATAGACAAAATGGCGATCATCCTTTATATTTGCACGTTTTTTCAATGGTAGTCCTTTAGCAAACTTAATATCAGAGAACATACTTGATGTTTCAAATCCCTATCAGGTTACGTCCTTTGGTACTAACCCAGTTAAAATTTTCCGTTAAATTTGATCATGTGCAAGACACATAAGGGTATACTAGTCATTTCACTATTTTAATCTGGTGATTTACAAAACACAGGAGGGTATTTTTGTAATTTTACACATTATTTAATAATAAAAGTAAAAGAATATTGATATTTAAAAATATATATATTTCTTTCTCTCTCTCCTCCCTCTCTCTTTCTTTCTATTCTGCAATTCATTACCACCACAACCCATCACAAACATTAAACAATCACCAAACCGCAACTACCATAGCAAACACCGAACTACTGCCACAAATCTTAGGCCGTTGAACACGCTGGGAAAAACCCTTGCACGAACTCTGGTCAGTCGGAAATCAATTTAAGGTATTTGAAACTTAAAGGACAACCATTGCCGGAAACCGTTGTCGAAAAAACCGCCACCAGCATCATTTTCCGCCGCCATCACCTGCTGTTGCGAGCGACCACAAATTTCCACCTACAACTGGAATATACAAATCATAAAAACCCAAAACTCAACCAACATAAATACCAAAAATCAACCCATCAACACCCAAATATGAAAAAATCAGACCCAATACATCGATCCGAAAACCCATTTCTAAATCATGACACACTCAATCACCAAATTCAGATAATAAATCAGAGATCTTATCATCGGTAAGCTAACAGAACAAGAAGAATATAAGATTGGTTTGTTGGTGTATTGGGCGAACACAGAGACGACGGTTACGGGTGGAGATTATGGCGGATCTGTATATCTCGTTCACCAACGCTGTCACGCTTGTCAGTGATTTGGATTTGTGCGTGTTGCCGGAACTCTAACTTTGTCCTCTGAAAAACGATGGTGGTTGCAGGTGCGGAGAAACTCTAGCTTCATCCGTGTTGTCGGGGATGGGGAACCACCGCCACCGGTGGTTGTAGGTGCGGTGGTGATAGTCCAGTGGGTTCTTGGTGTTGAGTGTTGAGAGAGAAAGGCATGAGAGAGATATATGATATATGTGAGAGAGAGTGTGTGTTATTACAAATGTACATTTTAGTTTTAAATATTAAAGTAATTATTACCAAAGGACGTAACGTGATAGGGATTTGAAACTTAAAGGATGTTCTTTGTCATTAAGGTTGCTAAAGGACAACAATTGAAAAAACGTGCAAACGTAAAGGACTAGTTTTGCCATTCTGTTTTATTTATATTATCAAAAGTAGGATGTTACAGCCTAAAAAACCAATTAGAGCAATTTAATTACGCTATGAAATTTATAAGTAGAGATTATTCTACTTGTAAGATTATAGCGTAATAAATTACGCTACATATAAATTCTATATAATAAGTTTATTACTTTAGTTACAGTTTGTGATATAGTGTAAGGAGGTGTTTGGCCTAGCTTTTTTATTTTGGCTTATACTTATATTTTAAATTAGCTTATAGCTTATTTTCTATTATTTGATAAGCTATTTTCAAGTGTTTGGATTAGCTTATATCCTACAGGTTAATTAAGTGTCTTAATAAGTTGTTAAATTCACCATTCTTTAATTTGTGAGAGTAATAAGTTGCTTCAATAATTACTAATCCATCACCATTTGAGAGAAAATGAGTAACATACAATTTTAAACAAATAATTTTCTTCAAATAAGCTAAAAAACCATCTTCACATAAGCTTATCTAAATGAGCTTATATAAGCTTATAAGCATAAGCTTAAAAAGCTAAACCAAACACTAAATTAAGCTTATTTTGTAAAAAAAAAAGCTAAAAAAGCTATAAGCTTTGTTAAAAAAGCTAGGCCAAACACCTCCTAATTGTACTAAAAAAGTATTTACCAAAATGTCACAATGTTTTTTTTTTCATCCGGTTCAAACACTTTGGATAAAAGATGTTAATATTAGATCCATCTCCTTATTGTTATCATAATTTATTTTCGAATTAACTTGGTTAAATAAGATTGAGTTAAGAAATTAAGTTGGACCCGAATTAAATGAAAAATAACATCCAGAAAATGATGCATTGAAATTAAGTTGGACCCGAATTAAATAAAAAATAACATCCAGAAAATGATGCATTTGAGCAAATGGCATCGTCGTATCGGTATTAGTACCTAAATGAGCATTTCGGTACGGTACCGTGTTTTTAAGAAAATCAGGGTCGAGAAATTTGAGATTGGTCAATGTTCACCGAATTTTTGCCTATGTTTGCATAACCGGTACCAACCAAACTAAATATTTTATACTAAAACTTTAAATTAAATAACTTGGTTCACTTTCTCCCAAGGGTTGGTTGACGTCATTTGGGTTGTTTTTCTTTCAGATTCCAATCAACTTCATCCATGGCGGCCTCATCGTCTTCATCCTCCGATCTATCTTCCTCTGATCGTGACCGTCGATCACGCCGCCGTAAAGATAAACACAAAAAGGACTCTCTTAAGGTCTCCAAGAAAAGCCGTAAACGACGTCGTAGCCGTACTCCTTCCTCTTCGTCATCCGATGGCTACAGGTATCGTATTAATAGGAGAATGTTTTAGATAGCTTCATACCTATTTATTTTCTGCCATGGATCTAGACCTAGGTTAATATTATTGTGATGCCGCTGTTGGTTGTAATAGCTTATTCATGCCTGAAGTTACACCTAGGGTCTATACTGGTTATCGGTCTCCATGTGAAATATATCGGTACCCGTAATATTGACCGATATCAGTGTTTTAAATCTTAATTATCAATTTTAATGTTAGTGTTTTAAGTCTTAATAATTGTTGTGTTTTGCAAGTTGCAAAAGGTTAACTTGTTAATGGTAGGATTTTATACTGAATTGCTAGTGTTAGTTTGCTAATTCTGCATGATATTAAAATTACCCATATCCCACCGCGATGACCTATATCTTAAATATCACGATATCTGATATTTTATCACATTAACTGCATAGCCTAGGGTATGTGATGTAAGAAACTGTACTATGTATTTAAGTTTATTTTTCCTTCATTTGTCTCACTAATTTAGGGTTTAAAACATTGTTTTCTAAGTTGTTTTTTTATAATGTTTTGCATATGCTATATTAATAGTTATAGCTTAAAAAATGTTTAAAGTATGTTGAATTTGTGTGTCACAGTTCATCTGACAGTGAAGATAGATCAAGCAATCGCTCAAGGAAGCATAAACGCGAACACCGACACAAAAAGGTCAATTATTGCGTATTCTCTCATGGTGATGGTCAGCTATTGTGTCATGCTGTTTAGTGTCTTTGTTTTTTGTTTTAGCAGAGGGATAAGGACAAGGGGAAGGCTAAACAAAGCAAACACGATAAGCGTAAACTAAAGGAGGTAGGTCATTGTTTCAGTGTTTCATTTCTTTGTTTAATATAACAAGATTTTAGATATCAATATGGTAGTTGTCTGTTGGATATATAAGGTGCTTATAATACTTTTTGCCTTTTTCATGAATTGGCTCTTTGAAATGGAGCTGGGGTATGTGACATGATGAATGAATGTCTGGATGTTGTTGTGGCTCGGGTTTGGTTCTGGCAATGGGAGCTTTAATAGAACCAGAAGGATGGCGGTAGCAGCCCTGTTCAACTCTCTAAGGCAAGTTATCTAACTTCGATTTCATTTTTCGAATTATATTACCATCAACAGGGTAGGTTGGAACTATGGTTCAAAACAGGTTAGCTTAGTTGGGTTAACTCGCCAATAACTTCTCGCTCTTTTTTTTAAAGAAATTTAGAGGTAGTTAAGTTTCTAAACGAGTATAAAACTTCGCTATTAAAAATAATCTATGTTATTTCTCTAGTATTAGCAAATTGTAAGAAGTCTTGATACATTTTGGGCTGACTTCTGGCAAACTATATTTTTTGTCAAGTTTTGAGATAGGGAAATTGATATAGAATAACAACTTGCTTTTATTTAGGTGCAGATATATGGTTAGTAGACTAATTTTTTCACATATAGTTATTAAAGTTTCAATTAATGTGCTATAATGATACTTACGGTAATGGATGCGTGAAACATCGATTACATGGGAAGTATAATTTGTGGAGTTATATATGTTTATTTTTTATTCTTTAGCATATTAGTATTATTATTAACAAATAAAAACATTTATTCTTTAGCTTATTAGTATTATTATTAGCAAATAAAAACACAAACGTTAAACATATAAACACACATACACAGCTTCTTTGCACTCACTTTTTTTTGCTACGACTCTGTTATCAGATATCACTGAATCTCTTACGCGCCATGCCATAAATACTTGGATCGCAAATCTTTTTTTTTTCCATTTCTGGTGTTGTGCTTGAGTTGAATTTTGGAGTTTTGTTTGTTTTGTTTTTGTTTTAGTCATGTTTTTCAAAGGTTTAATTTATTTTTGAATGTGATTTTGGAGTTCCTGTTTTATGAGTTAGTCATTTAAGTTTGTTTCTGAAATTTCGTACTTGTTAGATACATGAAAAGATCGAGTTAGATTTGCATATTTGATAGTTTTTTCATAGTTATCAAAAGAGATAAGCGTTCGGAAGCCTTAAGGCTTCACCTAGCGTCCAAAATAAAAGCGCAAAAAAAGCGCCCGATTTTTAAAAAAAGGGCACATTAAAAAACAAAATTTTAACTAAAGTAGAACATATAATTAAGAAAACTAAGATTCATTCTTGAAACATTTCATAGTATTTGGTCATGTTTATCATAATTTGATATATATAATGATAGTAGTTATATAAGTATATATTATTTTAATATATACTTATATAATTATTATTATTTTATATATATCAAATTATGATAAACATGACTAAATACTAAACAACATATATTGTGTTATATTTATAAAAAAAAATAAATAATAAATATAGGAAAAAAGCATTAAAACGTATATAAATTAAATAATAAATAATAAACTAGTTGAGCCCATAAATAGTGGGAGTTTTAGTTTTTACTTGAGAATAGGAAGAGGTGGGTTAAATGCCATTTAATATATAATACGCATGCCCCTTGAGAACAGAACAAATCAGCGCTTTTAATATCGATGCATTAAAAGCGCATTTAATGCGCCTCGCCTAATAAATGCGCTTAAGCGCCTTAAGCAGTCAATTTTGATAACTATGGTTTTTTTAGGTCAATTTAGTTTCTTTTAGTTCTGATTTTGAGTTTGATTTTGTTTTGTTTTTTTTGTAAGTTCGAATCTTATTTGATTTTGATATAGTTTTTTCTAAACTTAAACCTTATTTCTTTGAATCTCGAGTAAAATTTGATTTTTACTAGGATTATTAATTTGAATTTAAGTACATCTGAATCATATATATGAACGTTAGAATACAAAACGTAATACTTATTCTAATAACTATTTATACCTTTGTAATAATGTACTAATATACATGATTTTTGTTGCATTTCCAGACGGATTCCATGTTCATATTCATGTAAAATATATGTTTAAGCGTATTAGTTATTAAATGTTATTTGTTGCATCGTCAAGGGATTCCTAGTTTTATTCATTTACCATATATGTTTTAAGTGTATTAGCTGTTACATGCATATTAACTAGTAATTTTCGTAATTTTCTCGTTGCGATGACAAAATAAAGTGCGTTTACGGAAGTATTATGTTTAACAACAAAAAGGTTCCCCATGTAACACAGATGAGACCCTAACATGCGTAAAAGATATCGGTCAAACCCCTGATTTATCGTTACTAAAGTACATGAGTATATAAATAGTAAGGTGTTTGAGAAGTAATTACTTAATTGCGTAAAGGAAAGAACTGAGTTTATATGTAAAATTTATCAATTACACAATTAAATGATTTTTAAAGATAAATAGTTAGTAAGAAAATAATATTTTTTTTATAGAACTTAAGTATATTGTTTTCCTGAAGAATATTAGAAGGGTAAAGAAAAGGTTTAAAATGAAAATTGATTATGGGGAGGATCGATCCTTTGATTGTGTGGACTGTGGTTGGGTTTTTGCAGTTACCCATTGGGCCGAGGGTCAGTTTTTGGTTATAGTTTATGGTTGGGTTTTTGCAGTTAACCATTGGGCCGAGGGTCAGTTTTTGGTTATAGTTTATGTGTGTGCACGCATGCATGTATATATATATATATATATAGGGGTAGGTTAAAATAAAAAGAGATAGTTTTCTAGGAAGAGTAAGAATAGATCTAGGCCATTGGATTCAAGATCTAGTGGTTGAGATTGTTAGTCTCTAAAATGTCCAATAGTTTCCTAGGATTTAGGCTACATGGTTTCTAAACTTCAAATTTTATGCCCTTCTAACCATTCTTAGAAAACTATTTCTTTTTATTATAACCCTTTTCGAGTGCTCTTTTGGCTACATAGTTTCTAAACTTCAAATTTTATGCCCTTCTAAAACTTCAAATTTTATGCCCTCAACAAACCTTGGCGAGTGCTCTTTATGATAAACACGTACATGATTTGGAGGAGCGATTCGATATGACCCCGAGACAAAAGGCAGTTTTAGCTTGTTTCAAGGGGGCTCATGCCCAGGATTTTTTGACTGTTGTGCCGATTGAAGGTCTTGGGCAACGGATGTCGGCAGTTGAATACAGAGTCATCCTTAAATACCGACTTATGATTTCCGTTTTCCCTCCAGATGAATTATACCCCATTTGTAAAAAAGGTTGTTTGGATAGATTCGGTGAGCATGCCCTCCACTGTAAGGAATTGCCGGGATTCAAGTATCGTCATGACTGGGTTAGAGATGTGTTATGGGATGTGCTTAGACGTGCCGGGATCTCAGCCAAAAAAGAGGCACCTGTTAACTTTTTGACTGATCCGCGTGAGGGAAGATCTACCCTGCGTCCTGCGGATGTTCTTGTGTTTGGCTGGGCAGGCGGTAAGCATGCGTGTGTTGACCTCACTAGGGTGTCCCCGTTGGTGGGGCTGAGAGACATTGGCTTCGTACCGGGACAGATAGTTTTGAGAGCGGAGTCTAGGAAGGTTGCTAAGCATGAGACATCGTGTTTGGAGAATCAGCACGTGTTCATTCCATTTGCCTTCGACACTTTTGGATCCCTAGCTTCCGAGGCGGTTCGCTTCTTGGAGCGGGTGCAGAAGGTGGTCCACAGTGACTCGCAGAGCCCGAGGAACCAAAGATTTATATTTAGTAGAATAGGTTTTGCGATTCAAAAGGGGATAGCGGCGCAGCTTGTTGCTCGCTTACCCATTATCCAGGTTTAGTTCGGTTTGTGTTATATATAAAAGTTAGATGTGTTTTATAAAAAAAAATTATCTAAAAAAAAACCCTTTTCTATATATATATATATATATATATATATATATAGGTATAGGGAGGGTTATCCAAAAAATAAATAGTTTCCTAGAAAGACTAAGAATAAATCATAGCCATTGGATCATGTTAATCAATGGTTGAGATTTAAAATTACCAATAACCGACATAGTTTTCTAGAATTGTTCTTTCACCATAATTTGTAATGCCAAATGTCAACAATTTGTTGGTTTTTACCATTCCTATAAAACTCTCTATTCCTTTTTGAACCCTTTTCTATATATATATATATAGGGTAAGGATCCCAAGAGAACCCTTTGCAAATTGAGAACTTTGAGAACCATTTTTGACCACTAAAAACACCTTTAAAAAAATATTTAAAAAAATCATACTACAAAAAATAACAAAAATTTTAAAAAACTAAAAAAAACCAAAATTCTTATATTTTATTCCAGTTTCGTTAAAAAAACAAAAAAAAACGTCGTATTATACACATATGTATAATTTTATTTAATCTTTAATTACGTAATATACACATATGTACAATATCATTTATCTTAAATTATACACATAAATGTACATATATGTATATATTATACATATGTGTATATAATTTGGCTAAATCGAGTTTTTTTTGTTTTTTTTTAAACCGGGATGTTAAAATAAGAATTTTGGTTTTTTTTACTTTTTTCAATTTTGTGTTTTTTTTTTATTTTATGATTTTTTTTAGTTTTGGGTTTTTTGTGGTCCAAAATGGTTCTCATGGTTCTCAATTTCAAAAAAGTTCTCTCATGATACTGATCCTATATATATATATATAGGGTCTAGTTGGCTAGCCTTGCTTCTTGTTGTTTATGTATATATTTTGTTTGATGCTGCTTTTTGATTCTTATGCCCTATTCTTAGTAGGTTACAGATTCCTTGCTTTTTTGGTAGTTTGCTATAGATGTATTGCTAAGTGTCTTTGCTTGTAAGATGTATGTTTACTATGATTACCTGTATGTAGCTTTATGAGCCGTGGGTCTCTCTAGAAGCAGCCTCTCTATTCTCACGGATAGAGGAAAGACTTGCCTACATCCCACCCTCCCCTGACCCTACCGATAGCGTGCTATGCGGTGGGATATACAGGCTTGATTGATTGATTGATTGATATATATATATATATATATATATATATATAGGGTAGGGTTAATGTAAAGAACAATATTTTTGTGAGAAGAATAAGAATAGATCTAGGCCCTTGGATCTATGATCTAGTGGTTGAGATTGGTAGTTTCTAAATAATTGTATTGTTTCATATTTACATTGTATAGTGTCATATTTAGGTGGTTTCTTTTATTTTAAAGCTCTTCTTACACTTCTCACAAAACACTTGTTTTTTATTTGAACTCTTTTCTATATATATATATATATAGAGAGAGAGAGAGAGAGAAAAGTGTTCAAATAAAAAACAATTGTTTTGTGAGAAATGTGAGAAGGATTAAAAATAAAGTACACTATATAAATAGGACACTATACCATATAAATATGAAACTATACAACCTTTAGAAACTACCAATGACCATTAGATCCTAGATCCAAGCGTCTACATCTATTTTTATGCTTCTTACAAAACTATTGTTTTTTACGTTAATCTTCTCTATCTCTCTCTCTCTCTCTCTATCTATATATATATATATATAGAAAACTATTTTTTTATTATTACTCTGCTTGTATATATAATTACTCTAATTGAATTTCACGTTTAGCACGTTAATTTTATTTGTATGTTAACCTTCCCATATATATATATATATATATTGGGGTGGGTTATAATAAAAAGAAATAGTTTTCTATATATATATATATATATATTAATTTTTAGTAAATTCATACTTTATAGGATTTTTGTATAAAATATTTGGTGAGATTAGTTTTTAATTTAATGAGATGTTATAACCCGTTTAAGAAATATTTGGGTTTGATAAGACACATACCAGTGAATTCGGGTAAAATGCATGAGAAGCCTCCATTTAAAAATCAAGCAAATCCGGTGACTCCAAAAAAAGGGGAGCGACCACATCTCTACACGTAGGATTTTTGGGTTTTTGTTTATATATATTACTAGTTTTTATCCCCCGTATTACGTGGTTGTTTAAATTATTTGTTTATTTTTTGAATTTTTATCTTTTTTTATTGTATGAAAGTTAATAATATACTTATGGTTTGATGATAAATTGTTTTCCAAATAAATGAGATGTTATAACCCGGTTTAAAAGCTTTATGTGTTTGATGAGACCAAAGACCCGTTTTTTTTTTCTACCGATTGGTTTTTTTAATTATAAATAATATATATCTTTTTTTAAATAAATCACATATTAATTTTTAGTATATCTTACTTTATAGGATTATTATATCAAATATTTGGTGAGATTAATTTTTAATTTAATGAGATGTTATAACCCGTTTAAGAAATATATGGGTTTGATAAGACCCATACCCATGAATTCGGGTCAAATGCATGAGAAGTCTCCATTTAAAAATCAAACAAATCTGGTGACTCCAAAAAAGGGGGGAGCGACCACATCGCGACACTTAGGATTTTTGGGTTTTCGTTTATATATATATATATATGGTCACACACCAGAATGATATTCTCTTTACATATATATAGTATTTGAATTATTATTATTACTGTTATTGTTATTACTATTATTAATATTTATATATTATTGTTGCCTTTTGATTTTCTTTGTATTGCTCCAAAAACATATGTACTTTAGAGCTGAGGGTCTCTCTGGAAGCCACCTCTTTATCCTTTTGGATAGAGGTACGGTGTGCGTACATCCCACCCTCCCCAGACCCTACTGGGTATGATTGATTGATTGATTGATGTATATATAGGGTGAGGTTCTGTACAATAATTGCTTAACGTACGATAGTTACGCGAAACGCTCAAAGGCAAAAACAAAAACGCTCAAAAGGAAAAAATACAAAAACGCTCAGCCAAAAACTAAAACGCTCAGCCAAAATACAAAATGCTTGAAATCGGTTTTCGTGAAGAAAAGTAAAAAATCGATCGATTAACGATACAAAACTGTTTATTTCGGTGAACCAATGATTAATAGGATATGTATTGACGATTTCGAGATCTTGTGATGTGATTTCATGAAATATACATGTTCTTGTATCTAATGTACGTTAAGCAATTACTGTATTCTATCTTCTATATATGTAGTATTAGCCTATTCTTTTATCAGGACAACATCGGCACCAGCATCAATATTATCGGAATTGTTACCAATACATGTTTTTCATGCTTTTAGGTTGATTTTAAAACATGTGTTAACTTCCTTTTGGCATTTCATAATGAGCCACACCAATACCATACGGATTCTCGCTGCAATGCGTGGGGGAGTTTTACTAGTTATAATTTATATAATTGATAGAGTTGTTTATAGTATATAAATATTTCGAAAGTATTATAATTTTTTTGTTAGTTATAAGAGTTATTTAAAGTCTAATAAGATAACCTCTTTAAGTTAACTGTTAGTTCTTTTTTCTTTTTGCCATATCTACAACAAAAGCCACTTTAACATCATTAGTGTGCCATGTAACCAAGATTGCCAGCTCCTTGGTAATAAAATGACAACAATAGCATGATGTTTGAAACTATAACCACCATATTCAAATTCTTGAACAAAGACATTATACATTGATCATATAAAAAGTGTAACATTACGATGCTAATTTAAAGCATATGCTTTTTTAAAAATAACCCAGTCAATCCATATTGTAGGTGAATGATTAAGACTTGCAACAACTAGACACTACTTTTAGTAGACATTATCGGCTATATAGGTAAATGATTAGGACTTGCTACTGCTAACCTCTAGACAATAATTTTAGTTCACATGTAATAAATTGGCAAGTACAACTTTGAAAGTAGAATGCAAAAAAAATATGTTGGCCCATGGTCATTAATGTGAAGCCCATTTTGACTAAAGAAGTGAACATGTACGTTCTGCTGTTATCTAACAAAATCAGTCATTTTTTACAGTTTCTGGGTCGTGACAAAGATGATGGCGTCCAGCGCAGTGTAGTATCTGGTAAAAAGGTGAGTTTTGTCCATCATAAAGTTCCGGGCTATTAAAATTTGAATTTGAAATGAGTGCTTCACATTACTTTTTTTTATTTTGGTAGATTTTATTAAAAGTTGACAAGACAAGGGAGGATAAGAAGGCAGAAAATAACCGCAACCAGCTGTTAAAGTTTTTAAATGCTAGCTATGATTGATTTTGCTGTGAATCAATCTTGACTACCTGTATCAATGAAAGATTTTGAACGCCCATGGTTGGGCCCTAGTCGGGTTGGTGAAACCGTATGTTTATCATTGGTTGTTTTGAAGATTTTATATTTCCATAGGATTGTTGATGTTTTTTGAGTTGGATTTTTCGTGGTATAACTGAGTTTGGAACACTAAGATTGAACCTGAATCCTGTTCAGATATCTTTTCTGTTTGAAAAGTTTTGATGTTTTCCATTTGCTCGTTGTTACGATACAAAATGATAATCGATCGATAAAGAGAAAGGAAGAACAGAGAGAGGGAAAACCAAATCAATTCATCGATACTCGTCTATCCAACAGATCCCGTATATGTATACAAACATATTATGGATATAACCCTAAACTATTAGTTATGTACACTTTAGTCTCTCTACTATTTGATACCTAACACTACTCCCCTCTCAAAACATTTTTGTCCTCAAAAATCAACATACGGGGAAAGAAGATAAAAAAATATAAAAATTCTAATCAAAACTATCAAATCCAAACTGTGAAGAATATTTTGCAACATCATCTGAATGAGATTTCCTTATGTAACCAAATGCATATCCATACTCCATCATGATCACAACTTTTGCTAGATTGTTTCACCAACCACTACAACAAAATAGACCTTTATTTGTTGTGACATAATTATCAGAATTTGTGACCAACCGGATTTGGATTTCCAACCAAGAAAAGCCAACTGCAAGATCTCATAAGTATTCCATGACCTTTTATCAGATAAAAGACAACCAATTTATTTTCAAATGTGTAGGTGCCACCTAAGAATTTCTCTCAATATACCTCTGTTTGATTTTGTTTAAATTGGACTCTAACCATAACAGAATGCTTGTTAAAATGGTGCATTAAAGACAAATCCATCTTTAACCTTATCTTGTTTCCACCCATAATTTGCTGCAACTTGCGAAGCACTTGACATTGTTGCATAACGGATACCATCTTATTAGTAATAGTGCCAGATGAGTGCAAAAAGAGAGTGATGCCATCCTGCAAAATTGTTTTGCGTGGAGCAGAATCATGATCGCTCGAAATATTATGAAAAAATGGAAAGGAAACCGCAACAGATTGAAGTTCCATTGAGCTTAATTCACCATACTTTTGTGCCCTCTTAAATTTGAACTTCAACAATTTAAATTTCCATTTGTGCCACATCATCAATCTTGTGTCAACAGTAGAGGGTACTTTTATCATCACTTTATCATCACTTTGCCAAACCATTTTGAATTCAACAGTGTTACCATCTTTACATTCTTTGTTACAAAGCCACCCGACATCTCTCCAAAACTTGAGATTCGATTGTACTTCTTGATCCAAGTCTTGTTTATCATACCTGCATTCAGACGATACCAATTGCCAGACCTTGTGAACAGTCTCAGCAACCTTTGACTGGTTCCAACCCGTATCTGATTTATCCACCATTATCGATTCATTCATTTGCTCGAATTCACATTTTCTTTTATTTTTTACATAAAAAACAACCTGAACTGTAGAGTCCACAAAACTTGAGTTGCACATCGACTTCTTGATGACCTTTAATACCAAGATCAATATAAAACTGATTATTCTTGCTATCTTTTTCATCTTCCTTTGAATCATCATCCATGTTTGCTGATTTAACGCACCTCAAATCACCATTTTCTTCAATGCAACTTTTATTGTGTATTTCAGTTGCTAATTCTCTCAAACAGCCTTTAGGTTTAGTGTTTACTACTATGTCTTGATTTAAGGCATATTCCTCATGGGTTTCCATAGCCTTAGGTAAAACCATAGAAACCAGATCATCTTGAATAAACCCAGGTTCAACCTGATCAAATTCATTATAACTTGTTTCATTTAAACTACCTTCAATTTATTCCACTTCACCACCCTTAATATTCTCAGGAATTTCATCAAACACTTTTTCATGTCCATTTTCTCTTAAAACATCATTACCCCTTCCATTCTCCAATGAAATATTAGCATCAATGGATTCTTGATTAATGGTTTCTTTAACCTCAACCCCATTTTCAGATTCATCAAAGGCATGAATCTTGCTTTAACTAAATTCCTCATCATTGTTTGCACCAAGAAATCGACTTTCTAGCTTCTTAAATTCTTTATTGCGAAAGCAAGTGGTAAGCAAATATCTTGGTTCTTTGCCATTTCGTAAGAGCCTCATTGAGTGTGTTTGGTCTCAAAAACATAACCCACCACTTAGTTTCATATTTGAGACCCTTCACAAATAGACTTGTAGCATAATCCTCACTTAGAACTACTTTAGTAAGGAGAATATCAAATGAATTGCAATAATCGTGAAATGAATCTGTTTGTTGGAAGTTCTTGATTTCTTCCATAGATGATGAAGTATTAAGAATTCTTGTTTCTTGATTTTTAGTTCCGAATAAGCTAGGACTTTGTTTTCCCCATGTTGGTGATCTCGTCCATTCATCCAAACATTTATAACCCATGCAATATTCCCAATCAGTGGGTGGTTTTGAATAATTTGGTTTGTAACCACAACAATGACCCCTGCCTTCATATTGTAACCAACCGCAAGAACACTAACGAGTCGCACAAACATGAACCTTGTTCTCCCATATCAAACCCCCACATGAACACAAGAACACCATTGTTACCTTGATTGTTGCCGTCAAGAACCTGCTTGGCCCTAATTGTTGATTAATGAATCACCCACGGTGAACTGGTGATGTTGATTTATCAAATTGTCGCCTGAATTACCCTTTCAATTGCTGAATCGTCAACAGTCAATCGTTGCTCAATCAATTGATGCCTGTCGTTCTTGAATTGCCGCCCAGAACGAATTGTCCCCTAAACCGCTGTTGTAAATTGTTGGTTGTCAGTTATGCTGAAATTTATTGCGTATGAATTGAATTAATCCCTAACTGTTGAGTAGGATTTGATCGCCGGCTTGAATTGAATTCTTTGTCATCGTGAATTGGTCGTCAGAAGAGCGTCCGAGAGGTTTGAACCGCTCTGATACCACTTGTTACGATACAAAATGGTAATCGAGATATTAAGATCGATAAAGAGAAAGGAAGAAGAACAGAGAGAGGGAAAACCAAATCAATTTGTAAGGCCCCAGTCCCGGTGCCATACATTGGATGTTGGATTTACTCATAAACACAATTCTAAAATATCAGAGTGAATTAAAACTTCTGCGGAATAATAATATTAGTCAACCATTCATTACAACATTCGAAACTTTTCTTTTAAAACATAACATAAACGATAATATCAAAACATCATGACAAATCTTCAGATGCCAGCCTCTTCAATCTTGCCATGTCCTGCTCAAACCAGTTGTCTCAATCTGTTAACCTACGTGCTTACTAAAAGTCAGCTACGCTGAGTGAGTTCTAGTTAATCAGACGACATACAATACATTCACATACTTCCATATGCACCCGAAGGTACATACCTTCATATTAACTTACATACCTACGTACATACGTACTTTCATTATTTCTTTCATACTTACATACATACTTCCATTTATACTTATACGTTTTAGAGAGCATTCGGCCCTATAACCTTCACCGATATTATTAGGGTCGGTTTCCTACATTCGCCGACATTATTAGGGTCGGTACCCTTTTCTAACTATACCTTCTATACCCTTCTATACATTCATAACTATAACTTCCATACATTCATACATCATTTATACGTCATATATATATATATCAATCATATCTTTAAACTACCCCTTGATGGTATATGCATTATCTGAATATCGTTCATGCATCGTCAAGCATTCATTCATACATAAATCATATAAGACATACACTTACCAATTAAGGTAAGTGTATTAACTAATCACATCGAGTATGCACACAGCCCCGAAAACATAACAAGGAATGGGGCTAGAAATGTAACGATTCCGGCAAATTCAGGTATACCCTAGCCGGAATATACTATTTACGTGTTATTTAATACCGAATATATGAATTATAATGTGTTTATATGAGTATATAAGATTCACAGTACGAATTATACTCGAATGTACAGCTAGTCATATTGAAATTACGATTAATCGATGAACGGTTATTGAAACCCGAACGAATCGGGGATTACGTTATAGACGAAATATATAATGTTTAGTGATGTGTACGAAGTATTAAGGCTTCGGGATAAGTGAATTATAGCACAGAAAAAGGATTTCGATTTATTAGTACATCGGTACGTTAAACGAAACCTATAACATCAAACCAAGAAAGAGACGATCGATCAAGCCGAAAAAGATGCACAATGACCGACAATATGATGTGTTGAGTCAATAAATGTCACGGTTTAAGTTTTTAAAGATTTTAAATCAGTTTTATATAAATTTTATTTTTAAGACGAAAAACGACCGTTTTAGCCTCGTTTTAAGCCGAATTAAGTGTTTAACCGAAAAACGAACTGAACCAGATTATCCACAACGTTATCCGGATTACACAATCCAAATGTGTGGCCATGGTTGGAGATGTGGGCCCCCCCACACCATACATGGACCGATCGGTCCTTGTGGTGCACACACACATCACATTTTCTTTTTTTCTAAACTCCCAACTCCAAAATCCTCTCAACACTCTTCAACCTTCATCCAAACCCTTGATTTTTAACAAGAATCATAAGGTAAAAACATGGTTTTAATGGTTGATTCATAGTTTTGATTCCATGATCTTAAGTTGTTTGCAAGAGAATGAAGTTTCAAGTGAAAAATGGGTGAAAACCCGAGATGAAACCGATTCTTGCGTGATCAAGTGATGTATACAAGTTATACAAGGGATCTTGGTCCAAGAAAGGATTTAAAAGAGTCAAAAACGAATTTTTACGGTTAAAATCTTTGTTTTGGTGTCCAAACCGAAACCATGAAAGAAATGGCTTGATTGTGGGTATAACTTGCTTGGTGTGGTGTTTTTGTGCTTGTAGGTGTTGTATCTAGTTGCTAGCAAAGGCTAGAAAGCAAGATCTTTGCGATCTAAAGCTAGAAACACAAGGTAGTTCTGTTTTTCGTATGATTTGTAAGATTTGGACAGATTGTGGTAGACTTAGAGTTGAGTCATGAAATTTCACAGAGATGATCTACACATGAAAATATGAGATCTGTGAAATTTTGGTAATTTTGAATAAAGGATGAATATTTGGTGAATTTAATGCTCGGTTTTGGCTAAAAATGGTGAAAAATAGCTAAACATCATGAAAAATTCTGGAAAAATTTAGATAAGCTTTTTATAACATATAAAAGTCACACACAAAATTTCAGGTCCATTGGAGAAGTCTAAGTAGGCTTTTCGGTAAAACGAGTTCTAGGGTTTTCTAGCTCGGTTTTGGTGAAAATGGCATGAAAAATGAGTTTTTGGTTCTGTAAAAATTACTGGGAACTATGTGGATGGCAGGAGTCATCCCAGAAAAATTTGGGATTTTTTTAAGGTCGTTTGGTATTTTCGACATATTTGGTGTTTAAATGACGTTTAAAAATAGATAAATAAATGTTAAATATAAAAATTAATTCTGGAAATATTTTTATAAAATTCCTTACTGTCAAAAACTGATTTGTACAAAATTTCAAGATCCGAGACTAAACGGATAATTATTTGTGCTAAATAGAACATAAAAACAAACTTTTAAAGCTTAAAACGCGGTAAACCGGCAAAGTTCGCCTAAGCGAACTGACTGGTGTATAAAAACCTTAAAAATGGACTATTTTCATGAAACTAAATTAGTTAAGTAAAAATAAATCATCCGAAAATAATTCGGATGATTTGGGTAATTTTACCCGATTTAGTCGTTTCCGGTATATTAAAGACGGAAACGGGCCCCGCGGCCAAACGGGGTGTCTAAACCGAGCTCTAATTTCACCACTTTAATTAAAATATCAATAACAACTATTTTCGGGTCGTATGTGGCCAAACTCATTTTTGAAAACATAAAGACGAATAACCGTGCTAGGCACGCAAAACGAGAAAACAAACTAATGGTAGTTTTGACTAAAGAACTCTAAGTAATATCACAATCTAAGTCCTGAGAAGTGTTTCGGGGTTAACATTGTCCCCGGATCGTGTACGGTACTGGGTCAACAGTGTCCCAAGACGTACCGGTTAACACGAATTTAAGTTATATTAATAGAAATTGTGTAGTAACGACTTAGGGATCGTATTACAGATCCAGACCGGTAGCTGTTCACAGTATTACACCTGCTCACCAAAAAGGTGAGTTTTCACTAGCCCTTTTTTTATTGAACTGTTTTAAATATTTTCCCGGGGCGGAAAGCATGTTGTTATCAAAGTGTTTAAGCATGCCGATCGCATAGAAATGAATGTATTTATATAATGTCTATTGTACGGGAATCGTACGGTAGTGTATTAAGATGGTAATTGTCTGAGTTACTAATATTGTAAGGCCCGAAACAGTGTTCTGGGTTAACAGTGTCCCCAGAGGTTATTAAATGTATTTTCTGGGTTAACGGTGTCCCCAGAGGCTATTAAATGTGTTTCTGGGTTAACAGTGTCCCCAGAGGTTATTGGAAGTGTTCTGGGTTAACAGTGTCCCCAGAGGTTATTAAATGTGTTTCTGGGTTAACAGTGTCCCCAGAGGTTATAAAACGTGTTTCTGGGTTAACAATGTCCCCAGAGGTTATAAAATGTATTTCTGGGTTAACAGTGTCCCCAGAGGTTATTAAATGTGTTTATGGGTTAACGGAGTTTTCACTTGTAGGCTCAGCATAATTATATCATTAAATTATGATTATTAAAATGATTTGTCATGGTTTACTTAAATTAGTGAAACTCACCAACTATTCGTAGTTGACCCGTTTTCTTTACATGCTTTCTAGGTACACCCAAATTGGAATGAGTGATACGTGCTTGCTGATGTGTGCTATTTTGTGGAAGCTTAAGAGTCTATATTTTGTTTTAAACATGTTAACGTACTATTGGTAAAAATTATGTGATAACACCTAGTCGGTAACGAAACTCGGAACAATGTAATACGTTTAAATTATTGTAGTGGTGTTTTCTTTATAAGCAATGCTGTTGATATCAGATGTGTCTGTTGCATCCCGTTTACGTTTCCACTGCGGTTACGGGGTGTTACAGAACTTGGTATCAGAGCCATTGGTTATAAAGAATTAGGATGTCTTTAAAAGATAACTAAAATATAACCAGTAGCTCAAGTATTATAGGATCTGAATATCAACTAATAATTTATTGTGACGAGGTCTGGATGAACTTGGATGGACAAGTGAGTTATTATGGTCCGGAACATAATAACAGACTTGTCCGCACGAGGGAATTCAGGGGAAGTCACGGGGGACTTTAATAGGTAAAATTGGCAACATATGTGCAAATATATGATAATATTGTGTGTGGTCAAGTTGTATAATTAAGTGTATATTAATTTGATTATGATTTACACTATGGAAGGAACTATATGTTTGTTAAATTGTGTGCAGGTTAGAATGTCAAGAACACCTAGTGCATCGATGGAGGAGGACCCGGAGGAAGTCAGCTCCGGGAACCTGGGAGCCTCCCCGTATCATCCAGCTCTGAGCCTAGCGAGGCTAGTGTTAGGAGCTCTAGCCAGTCCTCCCCTGCCAGGATTGCTAGATCTCCTACCCCACCCGCACCACAGGCCGTCCCTATCCCTCCCGGATTCGGACCCCGCCTCACGGCGCGGATCAGTGTTCCGCGGGTCCCACCTACCTCGCCCCCACCCAGACCTGCTACCCGCAGGGGCGAGTCCTCCCGCTCCCAGCCCGAGCCTGTGGCTCCACCTGTGTGGGGTCTCCCCAGGCAGGAGAGGGACGCGGCGGCGTGGCTACGAGTGCTCACCGAACAGGTGAATGAGCACTCCGCCGCCTTGACGGTGGGGGTACAGAGGCGGATGTACCTAGGGGATTGCTTACTGGACCACCAGTATGCGATTTCGCAGCTGAAGAGGGAGTGCTCATACTCCCAGTGGATGATCGGCCGGATGGAGACGCGGATCCGGTTTTTGCTGGCTGTGATGGTGGTGTTGGTGGCGGTGTTGGTGGGTTTGGTATACCACCGTGTTTAGTTGTGTTAGGATGGGAGTAGACAGGGGCCGTTTTTTTTGATACTCTATGTAAGCAGTTAGTGGTGATGCTAACATAGAGTGAATCTTGGGTAGTTTAATACAACCACTGGCCCTTAGGGGGTCTCTTTTGGGGTATATCGTTATAGATACTTTTGGGTATCATTCAAGCACTGACCCATTGTGGGTTATGTCGATATGATGCCAACATAGGCCCTATGTAGGAAAACTTAACTTATGTAATAATGACAGGAAAAGTATGTGAACTGACAGGGATGTAATATGTACTAATGTTTGTTAATGAATGGAATGTTTGTTGTGTTTTATGATTGGAACTTGTATTAATTATATATATTTTCTTGATGTTGTGTAGAATGGCACCAAAACGTTCAGCCCAATTGTCGGAAGTGGACGTGAGCCGTTTGATTGCTCAACAGTTAGAGGAGGCGATACCGGATATAGTATCGCGCATCACCGCCAGTATTAACAATTCGACCAATCCAGCCCCTCCGAGCAATCAAACGACCACCAATAATGACGGGGAACAAAATGTTAATCCTCCACAGAATGATAACACGATTCCGAGTAATGACGCACCGCCTAGGGTGGTCGTTACAGACAGTAATGGCCCTATACCTACGGTAGAGACGAACCGTACTGAACCGATTCGTGCATCCCGGGGATGTTCGATCAAAGACTTTATGTTGTGCAAACCTCTAGAGTTTAGCAGGTCTGAAGGACCCAATGGGTTGGTTAAGTGGATGGAGAAAATAGAATCCGTTGTGAATATCAGCAACTGCCCCGAGGATTGTGTTGTTAAGTATGCTACCTGCACATTCACGGACCATGCCTTGACATGGTGGAACACGATAGTGCAGACCCGGGGTCAGGCGGCGACAAACCGCATGACCTGGACAGAGCTCAAGGCTCTTGTACTGGAACATTTCTGCCCGAAAAACGAATTGCAAAAATTAGAAAATGAATTGTGGAACCTGGAGATGTAGGGGGCAGACCATTTGGGTTATACAAACCGGTTTAATGAGTTGTCGCGATTGGTACCATGGTTGGTCACCCCAGAGTCGAAGAGGGTTGAGCGTTATATTTGGGGGCTAACTCCAGTTGTAAGGAGTATAGTCAATTCTGGGGGACACCAGACGTATGAGGGTGCGGTGACGCAAGCTGGTATCGTCACGTATGATTTCGTAAGGAGCGGGTCACTGAAGGTGGCGGGAGAATCCGCTGGGGGAAAGCGGGGTACACATGACCATAGGATCCAGGAGAAGCAGCAAGGTAAACGTGCTAGGCCCACTGCCCAGAACTACGCCATGACTAGTTCAGGCGGAAGGCAAGAACCGCAGAAGGGAACGTTTCCTAAGTGTGGGAAATGCGGTTACCACCATGGTGGCATGTGCAAAGAAGTGGTGTGCCACCGGTGCGGCAGGATTGGGCACTACGCACCGAGTTGTAGGACAAACCTGAACAACTTGAACCGGCAACCGCAACCTATCCGTGCGCATCCATTTAGGACCCAATCAGCCCGACAACAAAACCCGCAAGGAAACCAAATGGTGACCACCAGCCGTGCTTGCTATGAATGCGGCAGCACAGATCACTTCAAGAGAAACTGTCCGAAGCTGAACCAGGGAGGAAATGGGCGGCAAACCGCGGGTCAGGCATCGTCGTCCAATCCGGCGCGAGGCCGAGCATTCGTGATGGGAGTGAACGAAGCACGCCAGGACCCCAGCGTAGTGACAGGTACATTCCTCGTCTCTGATCATTAAGCTTCTGTATTATTTGATACGGGCGCCGATAGAAGTTTTGTCTCCGTTAGATTCCTGTCAATAGCAAACCTCCCAATTGGTGAAACCAAAGAACCTTACACCGTAGAAGTCGCTAACGGTAAAACCATGATATTTAATCAGATAGTTCGGAATTGCCCTTTTATTCTGAACGATCAATCCTTTCTGATTGACTTGTTACCGGTAGAATTGTGTAGTTTTGACGTGATAGTGGGAATGGATTGGTTAGCACGTAACAAGGTAGAAATAAACTGTGAAAAGAAAATCGTCAAGATCCGGGTGTCGGATGACGAAGAGGTATTAGTGCAGGGTGAGAAGTCGGGCAATATGATACCGTTTATATCCCACCTCAAGGTGTTAAAATATATACGCCAGGGATGCGTGGCGTATCTAGCGAGCTTGACGGCCACGGACCCTGAGGAAAAACGGGTGGATGATATCCCAGTGGTACGTGAATTTCCACAAGTTTTCCCAAGGAACTTCCTGGATTACCGCCAACCCGACAGGTCGAATTCAGAATCGACTTATTACCTCAAGCTGGCCCTGTTGCTAAGGCGCCCTACCGACTTGCACCATCAGAGATGTAAGAATTATCCAACCAATTGCAAGAATTGTTGGATAAAGGATTTATACGTCCTAGTTATTCCCCGTGGGGTGCACCGGTACTATTCGTGAAAAAGAAGGACGGAAGCCTTAGAATGTGCATTGATTACAGGGAGCTGAACAAGTTGACAATCAAAAATAGGTATCCTCTTCCCCGAATCGATGATCTATTCGACCAGCTACAAGGTGCGAGCTACTTCTCAAAAATAGATCTTAGATCGGGATACCATCAGGTTAGAATCCAGGAGGAGGATATCCCAAAAACCGCATTCCGGACTCGCTACGGCCATTACGAGTTCTTAGTTATGCCTTTCGGGCTAACAAATGCGCCAGCAGTATTCATGGATCTCATGAATCGAGTCTGTAAACCCTACCTCTATAAATTCGTCATCGTGTTTATTGACGATATTTTGATATACTCGAAGAGTAAAGAAGAGCACGAGCAACACTTGAGATTAATTTTAGAGCTTCTAAATCAGGAGAAGTTGTATGCAAAATTCTCCAAGTGTAACTTTTGGTTACAAGAAGTGCAATTCCTTGGCCACGTTATAAACCATCAAGAAATTCACGTTGATCCAAGTAAGGTTGAAGCAGTTAAGAATTGGCAAGCGCCTAAATCGCCAAAGGAAATCCGCCAATTCTTAGGCTTAGCTGGATATTATCGTCGATTTATAGAGAACTTTTCCAGCATTGCCCAACCTTTAACCCTTTTGACCCAAAAAGATCGAAAGTATGAATGGGGTGAAGAGCAGGAAACGGCGTTTCAAACGCTAAAACAAAGATTGTGCCAAGCGCCGATCTTAAGTCTCCCCGACGGAGACGATGGTTTTGTCATATATTGTGACGCATCCCGGAGAGGGTTAGGATGCGTGTTGATGCAAAATAATAAGGTTATAGCCTATGCTTCTCGTCAGTTAAAAATACACGAGAAAAATTACACTACTCATGACTTAGAACTGGGAGCAGTTATCTTCGCACTTAAAATCTGGAGACATTACCTCTACGGTACAAAGTGCACCATCTTCACCGATCATAAAAGTTTGCAACACATATTCGATCAGAAAGAACTGAATATGAGGCAACGAAGATGGGTCGAGTTATTAAGCGACTATGACTGTGACATCCGTTATCACCCTGGCAAAGCTAACGTCGTAGCCGATGCCTTGAGTAGGAAGGATCGGGTTAAACCATTGCGAGTGCGAGCGTTGGGGATGATAGTCCAGTCGAACCTTTCGGATTTGATTCGAGTCGCTCAACGCGAGGCGTTGAAAGAGGAACAAATGGAAAAAGAAGGACTTTACGGTAACGAGAAAAATTTCGAACAGCGCGTGGACGAAATTCTCTATTTCAAAAATCGGATTTGGATCCCGACCCTCCATGACCTTCGTGAATTAATCATGGACGAAGCGCATAAATCAAAATATTCCATACATCCGGGATCGGATAAGATGTACAAGGATGTGAAGGAGTTCTACTGGTGGTCGGGTATGAAAAAGGATATAGCCATATACGTCGGCAAGTGTACGACGTGTGCGAGGGTTAAGGCGGAGCACCAGAAACCTTCGGGAATGTTACAACAACCGGAAATTCCTGAATGGAAGTGGGAGCAGATCACGATGGATTTTGTGACACATCTCCCCAAGACGTCCCGAGGACATGATGCAATTTGGGTAGTCGTGGATCGATTAACCAAATCGGTGTTGGGATTCTATAGGATTTAACAAACTTAGTTAACCGTTTAACTAGTTATAATAAAAGCGGAAACGTGATAGACAAACTAAACATATGAACAACCTAGTTTATTCATTTCAAGATTACCAATAATCTATTTACTAGAAACCCGAAGCAAGGATCAAATGATACGGAATAACTAAACTATCAAAGCATATAAACACTTACAATCTTAACCCTTTAAGAGTTTGGTGGATGGTTGAAGAAGATGATGATGTGAATGCTAGACTTTCAAAGGAAAACCCTCAAACGGAATATACCCCGAGCCTCCAACACGCACCGAGCTATGCTAGGGAGCTTGAACACGAAAAACCCGACACCCGAGCTCCTTCTTCTCTTTTGGCCGTGAGCTAGAGAGAAAGAAAGAAGGGAGTTGTGTCTTGTTTTTTGTTACTTGAAAGTCATATAAATCTTGATTGTCCACATGCACACATAAGGGTAGGTTTTTATACAAGTCCACACTCCACCTTATGTCTTTGCATGTTAATCATTTTGACCAAGTTAGTGGGGTGTGGGGCCCACCCAAAACCGGCCCCAATATTATTATTATTATTTTTTTTTTTTTTTCTTTTTTTTATTTTATATATTTTATACTTTATAAAAATATATAAACACCCCATCTTTTATAAACCATTTTATAAAAGAATACATAGTTAAATAATCATTCCAATAATAATTATTTGAATAAATAAATTAACCAATTAATTATTTAATACTTTCAAGTAATTATTCAGAAACCCGTTTTTCTGAAAGTGTCGTGTTCTGTATTTGTCTTATAGATCTTATCTTAACAAATACATAATTGGTGTGTGTCTAACTCGTTATTGGGTATGACCCGACTTGGATCAAACATGACTAGCCACATTAACTTAATTATGTGTCTCGGGCATACGATATTCCAACAATCTCCCACTTGCACGAGACTCATAGGAAGTTAATGCTAATGGTGAATACCGCCTAACAACAGGTCACCACCCCTAGTGTGTTTGACTAAGTGCCATTCAATAACATCATCCCCTTCAAGTCCATACTTGATATGATATAGGTAAGTCTTATCATTACATCCCTTTGTTACTAGATGTCCTGTCAAATCGAAGAGACACAGAGTGATCATTCTCTCAATGATTTAACTTAACAGGCCTTAGACATCTAAACTCTCAACACATAAGAGGAACAAATCCCATCTTGACTGCATACATCCTTGTTGACATCTCGTATGATATCTGAGCTCTTTCTTTTACGTCATCGTGTTACCGAAAAACAAAGAAGAGAGTCAAGTTATCAGACTTGATGGAAAACCAGATCCAATATGCATCTCAGGTCAAAGGACACAATGATACTCGCCTTTACTCAAGGATTACTTATGATCAGTTGCACTAACTCCATGCAGTGATCCTTGAGAGCGGATCATGTCCAATATTTGTATCCCACAAATATCTATGAACCTTGGTGGCAAACCTATGCCTTATATTCATCACATGAATATCAACCAATCCGGGTTCATAATAGTCTTACCTTCATACTTGTTCCCACAAGCATGATCGACTACGGACGTTTAGAACAACATAAGTCATTCATGGATTAAACATGCAAATATAGAACATAACTCATTGAATAATTAAAACATAATTAATTTCATGAGATACCCATTACATTCGTTCTTATACAAACACTAAACACAGATTAAATCCACTCACTAGAATACCGAAGTCCCAATGCACAAACATGACCCTCATGTTTTGGCCTATCGAGGAGCTTCGTGAGTGGGTCCGCAATATTTTGATCGGTATGAACTTTGTGAATACATATCTTTCTCTTTTCAACTTCATCTCTTATGTAGTTGAATCTGCGCTCAATGTGCCTCGTTTTCTGATGAGCACGAGGTTCCTTGATCTGTGCAATAGCACCCTCATTGTCACAGAATATCTCTAGGGGCTCCTGAATGGAAGAGATAATCCCTAGATCCATGATGAACTTTTTCATCCATGCAGCTTCTTGGGCTGCCATTGAAGCGGCGATGTACTCAGATTCTGTAGTGGATAACGCGACAACATCCTGCTTCGAACTCTTCCAAGAGACAGCGCCTCCATTCAAAATGAAGACATATCCCGACTGTGACCGAGAATCATCTCGGTCAGTTTGGAAACTCGCATCCACGTAACCCTTTACGACGAGTTCCTCCTCACCAGACCCATATATTAAAAACATATCCTTAGTCCTTCTAAGATATTTTAATATATTCTTGACAGCCATCCAATGACTGTCACCTGGGTTATGCTGGTATCTACTCGTTAAGCTTAAAGCATACGAGACGTCCGGTCTGGTGCACATCATTGCATACATAATAGATCCTATTGCCGAAGCATAAGGAACATGCTTCATCCTATCCTGCTCTTCCTTAGAGCTAGGACTTTGGGATGAGCTCAACACGGTTCCTCTAGGAATAGGTACCAAACCTTTCTTGGAGTTTTCCATCCTAAACCTCTTTAGGATTTTATCAATGTACGCACTTTGATTGAGTCCGATCAATTTCCTTTGTCTATCCCTATAGACCTTTATTCCCAAGATATATGTTGCTTCTCCAAGATCCTTAATTGAGAAACGACTACTTAACCACGCTTTAACGTTTTCCATACTTGGTATATCATTTCCAAATAAAAGTATATCATCGACATACAAAATAAGGAACATGATTATACTCCCACTAGCCCATTTATACACACACGCCTCATCACCGTTTTGGACGAAACCAAACGCTTTGATTTCTTCATTAAAACGATGATTCCACATCCGTGATGCTTGTTTCAACCCGTAGATTGATTTCTTTAACTTACAAACTTTATCAGGATTAGATGGATCGACAAAACCTTCAGGCTGAACCATATGGACATCTTCCTCAAGATATCCATTTAGAAAAGCGGTCTTGACATCCATTTGCCATATCTCATAATCAAAATGAGCTGCAATGGCAAACAATATCCTGATCGACTTAAGCATCGCGACTGGCGAGAAGGTTTCATCATAATCAATTCCTTGAGTTTGCGTGAAACCTTTTGCGACAAGTCGAGCTTTGTAAGTATCTAAATTTCCATGCATATCGGTCTTCTTTTTGAAGACCCACTTACATCCAACCAGTTTGGAGTTAAGTGGACGATCAACCAATTCCCAAACTTGATTATCGTGCATGGATTGCATCTCGGCGCTCATGGCTTCAAGCCACTTGTCACAATCAGGTTGTGACATAGCATCTTTGTAGGAGATCGGTTCATCCGAATCGACCAAGTAGCAATCATCCACAAGAAATCCATATCTCTTGGGAGGTTGACTAACCCTACTAGATCTGCGAGCAACGTGTGTATGATCAACCATTTGATCATCTTCAACATCCTCGTGTTGAAAGCTAGTATCGACCAACTGTGTATCATCCAGTGATTCTTGAACCTCTTCAAGTTCCACTCTCTTTTCACTAGGTCCTTCCATAAGGAACCTAGTTTCTAAGAAGTATCCTTTGCGTGAAACAAACACTCTTTGTTCACTAGGATCATAGAATATATATCCTATATCATCCTTTGGGTATCCTATGAAGACACACCTGATGGATCGAGCCTCAAGCTTATTTGGGGTGTCACGTTTAACATAAACTATGCATCCCCATACCCTTAAATATGAAAAGGATGGAACCTTTCCATGCCACACTTCATAGGGTATTCGATCCACCTTTTTGGTCGGGGCCATATTCAAAATACGAGCCGCTGTGAGTAGCGCATATCCCCAAAATGATGGCGGTAGTGAGCTTCGTGCCATCATTGATCGAACCATGTCCAACAGTGTTCGATTCCTCCTCTCGGATACTCCGTTATGTTGAGGAGTTCCAGGAGGAGTGAGCTGTGAAATAATTCCACAATCTCTAAGATGACTTTGAAAGGTATCACTTAGGTATTCGCCTCCTCTATCGGAGCGGAGTACCTTGATTGTTCGGTTGAGCTGATTTTGCACTTCATTTTGAAATTCTTTGAACATTTCAAAGGCTTCATGTTTGTGTTTCATTAGATAAACATACCCATATCGACTAAAATCGTCGGTAAAGGTAATGAAGTACCTTTCACTATTCCTACTAGTTGGCTTGAAAGGTCCGCATACATCCGTATGTATGATACCTAACAAATCCTTAGCCCTTTCATTTGTACCTTTGAAAGGCTCTTTGGTCATCTTGCCTTGAATACAAGATTCACACTCATCAAACGAACCTAACTCGTTTGTTTTCAAAAGACCTTTCTTTTGGAGAGTATTTATACGATTCTTGTTTATGTGTCCAAGGCGACAATGCCAAATGTAGGAATCACTCAAACCCTTTTTGAGTCTTTTAGTAGAAGTTTGATATAATGAGCTATTTGAGGTATTATCATGAACCAATTCATAAATACCGTTGTTTGGTACAGCTTTAAAATAAAAGATACCATTAGATGACACATGCATTTCCGATCTTACAAATTTAAAGTCAAAGTTACATTGTCTAAGAAGGTGCACAGAAATAATGTTCCTAGTCAAACTAGGAGCATACAAAACATTTTTTAAAACAACTTCCAAACCACTTGGAAGTGATAAAGTGAAGTCTCCTCTAGCGACCACGTGTACTCTTGCACCGTTGCCCATGAAAAGATTCACTTCGCCCTTCTTTAAGTCTTCATTCTTTTTGAACCCCTGCAACCAATTGCAAATATGAGTTCCACATCCAGTATCCAATACCCATGTGTTAGAAGAAATAAGATTTAGCTCAACATTAATCATAAAGACATTACCCGAGGTATGCGCCGCATTCCTCTTGTCTTTTAGCTCTTTTAGGTAGACCGGGCAATTGCGTTTCCAGTGTCCGGTCTCCCCACAACCAAAACAAGGATCATCCTTATGACCCCTCGGTTCCATAACCTTTTGTTTCTTTGCCATAACCGGTGATTTGCCCTTACCCTTAAGATGCATAGGGGGACCCTTTCTTTTTGCTACCTTAGCCTTAAGATTGGGTTGAGATCGATTCTTGGATCTACCTTCATTGATCGCAAACACGGGTAAAACCCTTTTGCCCATGCTCGCCTCGGCTGTTTTAAGCATTGAGTGAAGTTCTCCAATGGTTTTGTCCCACCCGTTCATGTTATAATTTAACACGAAAGTGTCGAACCTTTTCGATAAAGAGTTAAGGATCAAATCCGTTGCTAGCTCTTTTGAGATGGGACAATTGAGCTTGGCGAGGCGATCAATGTAACTTTTCATCTTAAGTACATAAGTTGAAACTGGTTGATTATCATCCATTCTACATGCATGCAAGGCTCGAACCGTTTCGAATCTTTCAACTCTCGATTGCTTAAGGAACATTTCCTTAAGTTGAGTAATCATGTCGTACGCATTATGGTTTTCGAAATCCTTTTGGATTTCGGGAACCATAGTCGCCAACATGAGGCATGATACTTGAATGGAATCTTCCGTGAGTTTGACCCAATTCATGTATTCGACCTCAGTTCCCTCTTCCGGTTCTTCGGGGATAGGTGTTTCCAAAACATGATATAATTTTTCTTGTTTTAGAACAATCCTTAAATTTCGGAACCAATCCGAAAAGTTATTGTGGTTAAGACGGTCTTTAGCGAGAATAGATCGGAGAGATACGTTTTGGACGTTAGGGATTATGTTGTCGTCGACGTGTGCGGCCATCTGCAGAATTTTAATTAAGTTCATTTTAGTGTTTTACCTTTTAATTATTAATACCCTTTTTATATATGCAAATATAATTAATAATTAAAATCTAGAATCCAACGATAAACCCGACTCCGGTTAGGTGACCTTTTTCCCATTGTCGGTTTATCAAGGTAGTTATTCATAACAATTGCAAACCCTTTTGCAACTTCTAGAATTTATGGGACCGGTTCGAAATCATATTTCGTGTTGGCATGTTTATCCCATCAACACCTATTAGACCCCATGCTTGGGTGACCCTCTTCACATGGTTCTAATTTAAGTCGTCCTACTTGTATCAACTTGTAATATTAACATACAAACGGTTAGGTGACCTTTTTCCCATTTTATGCCAATATTACCTCAACATGTTAATTTACTCTATGCGGTTAGGTGACCTTTTTCCCACTAAGAGCTTATTAATATGTTAAGTGTTATACAAAAGGATGGTGTTTAACTTATTATCCTTAAATTTAAAAAGGGATTTTTAGTTTTAATAATTCTAGTTGTAAAACTTTAAATCATGTTCTAACATGCATTTAGTAACATGATATTTTGAAACCATTTTCAAAATTCTAATTTATAATAAAGCCATTTTATTATGGGCGTGAGACGGCTAGTTAATAAATCCATTTTATTAAACTATGTGTCACGTAATTACCGATAATTATTAGAACCCGTTTTATGCTTTGTTAATTAATTCTATGTGACGAAGTTGATATCCTAATATCTAACAACCACACAATCAAACAATCAATTAACAAGCATACACAATTATACTAGACACGAGCCACTAAGTTAGACCACACTTGTTAGCCGAAACAAGTGTGTGTCTTAGGTCCGATCCTAAGGGACACATGACACATGGATGTTGTAGCTCCCACTCGATCCCGCATCCAAATGCTTCGAGCATCTTCTTCAACCTTGTTGTGATCCATTGGGCTTGAACTTGGGCCTTAGCTTCCATAAGCTTCCACTTGGGCTCAATTGGTGGGCTTAGGTCCTTTTGGGCTTGAATCCCTTAATGGGCTTGTGAAACCCATTATCACCATACCCGGCCCAATTAGGCCCAAACTTCCAATTTTGCAATCTTCTTTAATTTTACAAAATCAAATGTCCTAATACATTTTTTCTATAAAATAAAGAAATTACAAATAACCTATTTATTACATACCCATATGAATAAATAATTACAAAATTACAAAATTGCCCATAATTAATTATTACAAACCGAAACTTGAATAATTAACTACAATCACAACATCAACCACAAACAAACATCCACATTGGTCTACGGCTCGGTCTAGTATTAGCAAACATAACCCGTTATGTCATAGGAACCCGTTCCAAAACCCCTTGCCTTTATCGGGCCTAGCCCAACCCATTTGGGCTTGACCCAATACCAAGATTATGGGCTTCGGCCCAATCAAAACTGCATGGGCTCGGCCCAAACAAAACTTATGGGCCCGGCCCAATATAAAAACCCATGGGCTCGGCCCAAAATCCTTATGGGCTCGGCCCAAAAATTTTTATAAAACCGGTTAGCCCAATAACCCTTTTTCAAGTGGGCTTCGGCCCAAATTCACCCGAATCGGGCTTCGGCCCATTTGCTCGGTTTTTTTTTTTTTTTTTTTTTTTTTTTTTGAACTAAGCCAAAAACAATAACAAGATTAAATACAAAAATATCATGCATGTTAATTTTTGTATAAATCTTTCAAGGGGAAAATAAAAAACCGAGAACCCGAAGCTTAGTTTCCCGTATCCCGGCTCTGATACCATTTGTTGGGATTCTATAGGATTTAACAAACTTAGTTAACCGTTTAACTAGTTATAATAAAAGCGGAAACGTGATAGACAAACTAAACATATGAACAACCTAGTTTATTCATTTCAAGATTACCAATAATCTATTTACTAGAAACCCGAAGCAAGGATCAAATGATACGGAATAACTAAACTATCAAAGCATATAAACACTTACAATCTTAACCCTTTAAGAGTTTGGTGGATGGTTGAAGAAGATGATGATGTGAATGCTAGACTTTCAAAGGAAAACCCTCAAACGGAATATACCCCGAGCCTCCAACACGCACCGAGCTATGCTAGGGAGCTTGAACACGAAAAACCCGACACCCGAGCTCCTTCTTCTCTTTTGGCCGTGAGCTAGAGAGAAAGAAAGAAGGGAGTTGTGTCTTGTTTTTTGTTACTTGAAAGTCATATAAATCTTGATTGTCCACATGCACACATAAGGGTAGGTTTTTATACAAGTCCACACTCCACCTTATGTCTTTGCATGTTAATCATTTTGACCAAGTTAGTGGGGTGTGGGGCCCACCCAAAACCGGCCCCAATATTATTATTATTATTATTATTTTTTTTCTTTTTTTTATTTTATATATTTTATACTTTATAAAAATATATAAACACCCCATCTTTTATAAACCATTTTATAAAAGAATACATAGTTAAATAATCATTCCAATAATAATTATTTGAATAAATAAATTAACCAATTAATTATTTAATACTTTCAAGTAATTATTCAGAAACCCGTTTTTCTGAAAGTGTCGTGTTCTGTATTTGTCTTATAGATCTTATCTTAACAAATACATAATTGGTGTGTGTCTAACTCGTTATTGGGTATGACCCGACTTGGATCAAACATGACTAGCCACATTAACTTAATTATGTGTCTCGGGCATACGATATTCCAACAATCGGCACATTTTATTCCGATTAGAAATAATTATAACACTGAGAGACTTGCGCAGATTTATATAAATGAAATTGTGTCTCGTCATGGTATACCCGTCTCGATCATCTCCGATCGGGATAGCCATTTCACCTCCAAACTTTGGCAAGCTGTGCAAGAAGCGCTGGGAACGCGTATTGATCTAAGCACAGCTTACCACCCTCAGACCGATGGCCAGTCTGAAAGGACCATCCAAACCCTGGAGGATTTACTTCGTGCATGCGTACTGGAATTTAAGGGAAATTGGGATCAACATCTCCCACTCGTTGAATTTTCCTATAATAACAGTTACCATAGCAGTATAAAGGCAGCACCTTACGAAGCATTGTATGGACGGAAGTGCCGATCACCACTCTGCTGGACTGAAGTGGGCGACACACAGGTTATTAGATCAGACCTGGTCCATGAAACGACCAGCAAAATACTTTAAATTAAGAACAATCTGAAGGCCGCACGGGATCGGCAGAAGAGTTATGCCGATACCCGTAGAAAACCGTTATCATTTGAGAAAGGTGATAAAGTGTATTTGAAAGTATCACCTTGGAAAGGAGTAGTCAGATTTGGAAAGGCGGGGAAGTTAGCCCCTAGATACATTGGACCATTCGACATTACTGCAAAAATCGGTCCTGTAGCATACCGATTAGAACTGCCTGATGAACTGAGTGGAGTTCACAACGTGTTTCACGTGTCGAACTTGAAAAGGTGTCTGTCGGATGAGACATCGGTGTTACCTCTAGAGGGTGTCCAAATAAATGATAAGCTCAACATTGTAGAGGAGCCCATAGAAATAGTAGACGGGAAAATCAAACAACTTAGACACAATAAGATCTCGTTGGTCAAAGTTAGATGGAACTCACAACGAGGCCCAGAATATACATGGGAACGAAAGGACGAATTTCGGAAGAAATACCCCCACCTATTTCCTCAAAAGGAAGTAGTTGACGCGTAAAATTTCGAGAACGAAAATTTTATAACGGGGGGAGAATGTAACGATTCCGGCAAATTCAGGTATACCCTAGCCGGAATATACTATTTACGTGTTATTTAATACCGAATATATGAATTATAATGTGTTTATATGAGTATATAAGATTCACAGTACGATTTATACTCAAATGTACAACTAGTCATATTGAAATTACGATTAATCGATGAACGGTTATTGAAACCCGAACGAATCGGGGATTACGTTATAGACGAAATATATAATGTTTAGTGATGTGTACGAAGTATTAAGGCTTCGGGATAAGTGAATTATAGCACAGAAAAAGGATTTCAATTTATTAGTACATCGGTACGTTAAACGAAACCTTTAACATCAAACCAAGCAAGAGACGATCGATCAAGCCGAAAAAGATGCACAATGACCAACAATATGATGTGTTGAGTCAATAAATGTCACGGTTTAAGTTTTTAAAGATTTTAAATCAGTTTTATATAAATTTTATTTTTAAGACGAAAAACGACCATTTTAGCCTCGTTTTAAGCCGAATTAAGTGTTTAACCGAAAAACGAACTGAACCAGATTATCCACAACGTTATCCGGATTACACAATCCAAATGTGTGGCCATGGTTGGAGATGTGGGCCCCCCCACACCATACATGGACCGATCGGTCCTTGTGGTGCACACACACATCACATTTTCTTTTTTTCTAAACTCCCAACTCCAAAATCCTCTCAACACTCTTCAACCTTCATCCAAACCCTTGATTTTTAACAAGAATCATAAGGTAAAAACATGGTTTTAATGGTTGATTCATAGTTTTGATTCCATGATCTTAAGTTGTTTGCAAGAGAATGAAGTTTCAAGTGAAAAATGGGTGAAAACCCGAGATGAAACCGATTCTTGCGTGATCAAGTGATATATACAAGTTATACAAGGGATCTTGGTCCAAGAAAGGATTTAAAAGAGTCAAAAACGAATTACTGTATTCTATCTTCTATATATGTAGTATTAGCCTATTCTTTTATCAGGACAACATCGGCACCAGCATCAATATTATCGGAATTGTTACCAATACATGTTTTTCATGCTTTTAGGTTGATTTTAAAACATGTGTTAACTTCCTTTTGGCATTTCATAATGAGCCACACCAATACCATACGGATTCTCGCTGCAATGCGTGGGGGAGTTTTACTAGTTATAATTTATATAATTGATAGAGTTGTTGATAGTATATAAATATTTCGAAAGTATTATAATTTTTTTGTTAGTTATAAGAGTTATTTAAAGTCTAACAAGATAACCTCTTTAAGTTAACTGTTAGTTCTTTTTTCTTTTTGCCATATCTACAACAAAAGCCACTTTAACATCATTAGTGTGCCATGTAACCAAGATTGCCAGCTCCTTGGTAATAAAATGACAACAATAGCATGATGTTTGAAACTATAACCACCATATTCAAATTCTTGAACAAAGACATTATACATTGATCATATAAAAAGTGTAACATTACGATGCTAATTTAAAGCATATGCTTTTTTAAAAATAACCCAGTCAATCCATATTGTAGGTGAATGATTAAGACTTGCAACAACTAGACACTACTTTTAGTAGACATTATCGGCTATATAGGTAAATGATTAGGACTTGCTACTGCTAACCTCTAGACAATAATTTTAGTTCACATGTAATAAATTGGCAAGTACAACTTTGAAAGTAGAATGCAAAAAAAATATGTTGGCCCATGGTCATTAATGTGAAGCCCATTTTGACTAAAGAAGTGAACATGTACGTTCTGCTGTTATCTAACAAAATCAGTCATTTTTTACAGTTTCTGGGTCGTGACAAAGATGATGGCGTCCAGCGCAGTGTAGTATCTGGTAAAAAGGTGAGTTTTGTCCATCATAAAGTTCCGGGCTATTAAAATTTGAATTTGAAATGAGTGCTTCACATTACTTTTTTTTATTTTGGTAGATTTTATTAAAAGTTGACAAGACAAGGGAGGATAAGAAGGCAGAAAATAACCGCAACCAGCTGTTAAAGTTTTTAAATGCTAGCTATGATTGATTTTGCTGTGAATCAATCTTGACTACCTGTATCAATGAAAGATTTTGAACGCCCATGGTTGGGCCCTAGTCGGGTTGGTGAAACCGTATGTTTATCATTGGTTGTTTTGAAGATTTTATATTTCCATAGGATTGTTGATGTTTTTTGAGTTGGATTTTTCGTGGTATAACTGAGTTTGGAACACTAAGATTGAACCTGAATCCTGTTCAGATATCTTTTCTGTTTGAAAAGTTTTGATGTTTTCCATTTGCTCGTTGTTACGATACAAAATGATAATCGATCGATAAAGAGAAAGGAAGAACAGAGAGAGGGAAAACCAAATCAATTCATCGATACTCGTCTATCCAACAGATCCCGTATATGTATACAAACATATTATGGATATAACCCTAAACTATTAGTTATGTACACTTTAGTCTCTCTACTATTTGATACCTAACACTACTCCCCTCTCAAAACATTTTTGTCCTCAAAAATCAACATACGGGGAAAGAAGATAAAAAAATATAAAAATTCTAATCAAAACTATCAAATCCAAACTGTGAAGAATATTTTGCAACATCATCTGAATGAGATTTCCTTATGTAACCAAATGCATATCCATACTCCATCATGATCACAACTTTTGCTAGATTGTTTCACCAACCACTACAACAAAATAGACCTTTATTTGTTGTGACATAATTATCAGAATTTGTGACCAACCGGATTTGGATTTCCAACCAAGAAAAGCCAACTGCAAGATCTCATAAGTATTCCATGACCTTTTATCAGATAAAAGACAACCAATTTATTTTCAAATGTGTAGGTGCCACCTAAGAATTTCTCTCAATATACCTCTGTTTGATTTTGTTTAAATTGGACTCTAACCATAACAGAATGCTTGTTAAAATGGTGCATTAAAGACAAATCCATCTTTAACCTTATCTTGTTTCCACCCATAATTTGCTGCAACTTGCGAAGCACTTGACATTGTTGCATAACGGATACCATCTTATTAGTAATAGTGCCAGATGAGTGCAAAAAGAGAGTGATGCCATCCTGCAAAATTGTTTTGCGTGGAGCAGAATCATGATCGCTCGAAATATTATGAAAAAATGGAAAGGAAACCGCAACAGATTGAAGTTCCATTGAGCTTAATTCACCATACTTTTGTGCCCTCTTAAATTTGAACTTCAACAATTTAAATTTCCATTTGTGCCACATCATCAATCTTGTGTCAACAGTAGAGGGTACTTTTATCATCACTTTATCATCACTTTGCCAAACCATTTTGAATTCAACAGTGTTACCATCTTTACATTCTTTGTTACAAAGCCACCCGACATCTCTCCAAAACTTGAGATTCGATTGTACTTCTTGATCCAAGTCTTGTTTATCATACCTGCATTCAGACGATACCAATTGCCAGACCTTGTGAACAGTCTCAGCAACCTTTGACTGGTTCCAACCCGTATCTGATTTATCCACCATTATCGATTCATTCATTTGCTCGAATTCACATTTTCTTTTATTTTTTACATAAAAAACAACCTGAACTGTAGAGTCCACAAAACTTGAGTTGCACATCGACTTCTTGATGACCTTTAATACCAAGATCAATATAAAACTGATTATTCTTGCTATCTTTTTCATCTTCCTTTGAATCATCATCCATGTTTGCTGATTTAACGCACCTCAAATCACCATTTTCTTCAATGCAACTTTTATTGTGTATTTCAGTTGCTAATTCTCTCAAACAGCCTTTAGGTTTAGTGTTTACTACTATGTCTTGATTTAAGGCATATTCCTCATGGGTTTCCATAGCCTTAGGTAAAACCATAGAAACCAGATCATCTTGAATAAACCCAGGTTCAACCTGATCAAATTCATTATAACTTGTTTCATTTAAACTACCTTCAATTTATTCCACTTCATCACCCTTAATATTCTCAGGAATTTCATCAAACACTTTTTCATGTCCATTTTCTCTTAAAACATCATTACCCCTTCCATTCTCCAATGAAATATTAGCATCAATGGATTCTTGATTAATGGTTTCTTTAACCTCAACCCCATTTTCAGATTCATCAAAGGCATGAATCTTGCTTTAACTAAATTCCTCATCATTGTTTGCACCAAGAAATCGACTTTCTAGCTTCTTAAATTCTTTATTGCGAAAGCAAGTGGTAAGCAAATATCTTGGTTCTTTGCCATTTCGTAAGAGCCTCATTGAGTGTGTTTGGTCTCAAAAACATAACCCACCACTTAGTTTCATATTTGAGACCCTTCACAAATAGACTTGTAGCATAATCCTCACTTAGAACTACTTTAGTAAGGAGAATATCAAATGAATTGCAATAATCGTGAAATGAATCTGTTTGTTGGAAGTTCTTGATTTCTTCCATAGATGATGAAGTATTAAGAATTCTTGTTTCTTGATTTTTAGTTCCGAATAAGCTAGGACTTTGTTTTCCCCATGTTGGTGATCTCGTCCATTCATCCAAACATTTATAACCCATGCAATATTCCCAATCAGTGGGTGGTTTTGAATAATTTGGTTTGTAACCACAACAATGACCCCTGCCTTCATATTGTAACCAACCGCAAGAACACTAACGAGTCGCACAAACATGAACCTTGTTCTCCCATATCAAACCCCCACATGAACACAAGAACACCATTGTTACCTTGATTGTTGCCGTCAAGAACCTGCTTGGCCCTAATTGTTGATTAATGAATCACCCACGGTGAACTGGTGATGTTGATTTATCAAATTGTCGCCTGAATTACCCTTTCAATTGCTGAATCGTCAACAGTCAATCGTTGCTCAATCAATTGATGCCTGTCGTTCTTGAATTGCCGCCCAGAACGAATTGTCCCCTAAACCGCTGTTGTAAATTGTTGGTTGTCAGTTATGCTGAAATTTATTGCGTATGAATTGAATTAATCCCTAACTGTTGAGTAGGATTTGATCGCCGGCTTGAATTGAATTCTTTGTCATCGTGAATTGGTCGTCAGAAGAGCGTCCGAGAGGTTTGAACCGCTCTGATACCACTTGTTACGATACAAAATGGTAATCGAGATATTAAGATCGATAAAGAGAAAGGAAGAAGAACAGAGAGAGGGAAAACCAAATCAATTTGTAAGGCCCCAGTCCCGGTGCCATACATTGGATGTTGGATTTACTCATAAACACAATTCTAAAATATCAGAGTGAATTAAAACTTCTGCGGAATAATAATATTAGTCAACCATTCATTACAACATTCGAAACTTTTCTTTTAAAACATAACATAAACGATAATATCAAAACATCATGACAAATCTTCAGATGCCAGCCTCTTCAATCTTGCCATGTCCTGCTCAAACCAGTTGTCTCAATCTGTTAACCTACGTGCTTACTAAAAGTCAGCTACGCTGAGTGAGTTCTAGTTAATCAGACGACATACAATACATTCACATACTTCCATATGCACCCGAAGGTACATACCTTCATATTAACTTACATACCTACGTACATACGTACTTTCATTATTTCTTTCATACTTACATACATACTTCCATTTATACTTATACGTTTTAGAGAGCATTCGGCCCTATAACCTTCACCGATATTATTAGGGTCGGTTTCCTACATTCGCCGACATTATTAGGGTCGGTACCCTTTTCTAACTATACCTTCTATACCCTTCTATACATTCATAACTATAACTTCCATACATTCATACATCATTTATACGTCATATATATATATATCAATCATATCTTTAAACTACCCCTTGATGGTATATGCATTATCTGAATATCGTTCATGCATCGTCAAGCATTCATTCATACATAAATCATATAAGACATACACTTACCAATTAAGGTAAGTGTATTAACTAATCACATCGAGTATGCACACAGCCCCGAAAACATAACAAGGAATGGGGCTAGAAATGTAACGATTCCGGCAAATTCAGGTATACCCTAGCCGGAATATACTATTTACGTGTTATTTAATACCGAATATATGAATTATAATGTGTTTATATGAGTATATAAGATTCACAGTACGAATTATACTCGAATGTACAGCTAGTCATATTGAAATTACGATTAATCGATGAACGGTTATTGAAACCCGAACGAATCGGGGATTACGTTATAGGCGAAATATATAATGTTTAGTGATGTGTACGAAGTATTAAGGCTTCGGGATAAGTGAATTATAGCACAGAAAAAGGATTTCGATTTATTAGTACATCGGTACGTTAAACGAAACCTTTAACATCAAACCAAGAAAGAGACGATCGATCAAGCCGAAAAAGATGCACAATGACCGACAATATGATGTGTTGAGTCAATAAATGTCACGGTTTAAGTTTTTAAAGATTTTAAATCAGTTTTATATAAATTTTATTTTTAAGACGAAAAACGACCGTTTTAGCCTCGTTTTAAGCCGAATTAAGTGTTTAACCGAAAAACGAACTGAACCAGATTATCCACAACGTTATCCGGATTACACAATCCAAATGTGTGGCCATGGTTGGAGATGTGGGCCCCCCCACACCATACATGGACCGATCGGTCCTTGTGGTGCACACACACATCACATTTTCTTTTTTTCTAAACTCCCAACTCCAAAATCCTCTCAACACTCTTCAACCTTCATCCAAACCCTTGATTTTTAACAAGAATCATAAGGTAAAAACATGGTTTTAATGGTTGATTCATAGTTTTGATTCCATGATCTTAAGTTGTTTGCAAGAGAATGAAGTTTCAAGTGAAAAATGGGTGAAAACCCGAGATGAAACCGATTCTTGCGTGATCAAGTGATGTATACAAGTTATACAAGGGATCTTGGTCCAAGAAAGGATTTAAAAGAGTCAAAAACGAATTTTTACGGTTAAAATCTTTGTTTTGGTGTCCAAACCGAAACCATGAAAGAAATGGCTTGATTGTGGGTATAACTTGCTTGGTGTGGTGTTTTTGTGCTTGTAGGTGTTGTATCTAGTTGCTAGCAAAGGCTAGAAAGCAAGATCTTTGCGATCTAAAGCTAGAAACACAAGGTAGTTCTGTTTTTCGTATGATTTGTAAGATTTGGACAGATTGTGGTAGACTTAGAGTTGAGTCATGAAATTTCACAGAGATGATCTACACATGAAAATATGAGATCTGTGAAATTTTGGTAATTTTGAATAAAGGATGAATATTTGGTGAATTTAATGCTCGGTTTTGGCTAAAAATGGTGAAAAATAGCTAAACATCATGAAAAATTCTGGAAAAATTTAGATAAGCTTTTTATAACATATAAAAGTCACACACAAAATTTCAGGTCCATTGGAGAAGTCTAAGTAGGCTTTTCGGTAAAACGAGTTCTAGGGTTTTCTAGCTCGGTTTTGGTGAAAATGGCATGAAAAATGAGTTTTTGGTTCTGTAAAAATTACTGGGAACTATGTGGATGGCAGGAGTCATCCCAGAAAAATTTGGGATTTTTTTAAGGTCGTTTGGTATTTTCGACATATTTGGTGTTTAAATGACGTTTAAAAATAGATAAATAAATGTTAAATATAAAAATTAATTCTGGAAATATTTTTATAAAATTCCTTACTGTCAAAAACTGATTTGTACAAAATTTCAAGATCCGAGACTAAACGGATAATTATTTGTGCTAAATAGAACATAAAAACAAACTTTTAAAGCTTAAAACGCGTAAACCGGCAAAGTTCGCCTAAGCGAACTGACTGGTGTATAAAAACCTTAAAAATGGACTATTTTCATGAAACTAAATTAGTTAAGTAAAAATAAATCATCCGAAAATAATTCGGATGATTTGGGTAATTTTACCCGATTTAGTCGTTTCCGGTATATTAAAGACGGAAACGGGCCCCGCGGCCAAACGGGGTGTCTAAACCGAGCTCTAATTTCACCACTTTAATTAAAATATCAATAACAACTATTTTCGGGTCGTATGTGGCCAAACTCATTTTTTAAAACATAAAGACGAATAACCGTGCTAGGCACGCAAAACGAGAAAACAAACTAATGGTAGTTTTGACTAAAGAACTCTAAGTAATATCACAATCTAAGTCCTGAGAAGTGTTTCGGGGTTAACATTGTCCCCGGATCGTGTACGGTACTGGGTCAACAGTGTCCCAAGACGTACCGGTTAACACGAATTTAAGTTATATTAATAGAAATTGTGTAGTAACGACTTAGGGATCGTATTACAGATCCAGACCGGTAGCTGTTCACAGTATTACACCTGCTCACCAAAAAGGTGAGTTTTCACTAGCCCTTTTTTTATTGAACTGTTTTAAATATTTTCCCGGGGCGGAAAGCATGTTGTTATCAAAGTGTTTAAGCATGCCGATCGCATAGAAATGAATGTATTTATATAATGTCTATTGTACGGGAATCGTACGGTAGTGTATTAAGATGGTAATTGTCTGAGTTACTAATATTGTAAGGCCCGAAACAGTGTTCTGGGTTAACAGTGTCCCCAGAGGTTATTAAATGTATTTTCTGGGTTAACGGTGTCCCCAGAGGCTATTAAATGTGTTTCTGGGTTAACAGTGTCCCCAGAGGTTATTGGAAGTGTTCTGGGTTAACAGTGTCCCCAGAGGTTATAAAACGTGTTTCTGGGTTAACAGTGTCCCCAGAGGTTATAAAACGTGTTTCTGGGTTAACAGTGTCCCCAGAGGTTATAAAATGTATTTCTGGGTTAACAGTGTCCCCAGAGGTTATTAAATGTGTTTATGGGTTAACGGAGTTTTCACTTGTAGGCTCAGCATAATTATATCATTAAATTATGATTATTAAAATGATTTGTCATGGTTTACTTAAATTAGTGAAACTCACCAACTATTCGTAGTTGACCCGTTTTCTTTACATGCTTTCTAGGTACACCCAAATTGGAATGAGTGATACGTGCTTGCTGATGTGTGCTATTTTGTGGAAGCTTAAGAGTCTATATTTTGTTTTAAACATGTTAACGTACTATTGGTAAAAATTATGTGATAACACCTAGTCGGTAACGAAACTCGGAACAATGTAATACGTTTAAATTATTGTAGTGGTGTTTTCTTTATAAGCAATGCTGTTGATATCAGATGTGTCTGTTGCATCCCGTTTACGTTTCCACTGCGGTTACGGGGTGTTACAGAACTTGGTATCAGAGCCATTGGTTATAAAGAATTAGGATGTCTTTAAAAGATAACTAAAATATAACCAGTAGCTCAAGTATTATAGGATCTGAATATCAACTAATAATTTATTGTGACGAGGTCTGGATGAACTTGGATGGACAAGTGAGTTATTATGGTCCGGAACATAATAACAGACTTGTCCGCACGAGGGAATTCAGGGGAAGTCACGGGGGACTTTAATAGGTAAAATTGGCAACATATGTGCAAATATATGATAATATTGTGTGTGGTCAAGTTGTATAATTAAGTGTATATTAATTTGATTATGATTTACACTATGGAAGGAACTATATGTTTGTTAAATTGTGTGCAGGTTAGAATGTCAAGAACACCTAGTGCATCGATGGAGGAGGACCCGGAGGAAGTCAGCTCCGGGAACCTGGGAGCCTCCCCGTATCATCCAGCTCTGAGCCTAGCGAGGCTAGTGTTAGGAGCTCTAGCCAGTCCTCCCCTGCCAGGATTGCTAGATCTCCTACCCCACCCGCACCACAGGCCGTCCCTATCCCTCCCGGATTCGGACCCCGCCTCACGGCGCGGATCAGTGTTCCGCGGGTCCCACCTACCTCGCCCCCACCCAGACCTGCTACCCGCAGGGGCGAGTCCTCCCGCTCCCAGCCCGAGCCTGTGGCTCCACCTGTGTGGGGTCTCCCCAGGCAGGAGAGGGACGCGGCGGCGTGGCTACGAGTGCTCACCGAACAGGTGAATGAGCACTCCGCCGCCTTGACGGTGGGGGTACAGAGGCGGATGTACCTAGGGGATTGCTTACTGGACCACCAGTATGCGATTTCGCAGCTGAAGAGGGAGTGCTCATACTCCCAGTGGATGATCGGCCGGATGGAGACGCGGATCCGGTTTTTGCTGGCTGTGATGGTGGTGTTGGTGGCGGTGATGGTGGGTTTGGTATACCACCGTGTTTAGTTGTGTTAGGATGGGAGTAGACAGGGGCCGTTTTTTTTGATACTCTATGTAAGCAGTTAGTGGTGATGCTAACATAGAGTGAATCTTGGGTAGTTTAATACAACCACTGGCCCTTAGGGGGTCTCTTTTGGGGTATATCGTTATAGATACTTTTGGGTATCATTCAAGCACTGACCCATTGTGGGTTATGTCGATATGATGCCAACATAGGCCCTATGTAGGAAAACTTAACTTATGTAATAATGACAGGAAAAGTATGTGAACTGACAGGGATGTAATATGTACTAATGTTTGTTAATGAATGGAATGTTTGTTGTGTTTTATGATTGGAACTTGTATTAATTATATATATTTTCTTGATGTTGTGTAGAATGGCACCAAAACGTTCAGCCCAATTGTCGGAAGTGGACGTGAGCCGTTTGATTGCTCAACAGTTAGAGGAGGCGATACCGGATATAGTATCGCGCATCGCCGCCAGTATTAACAATTCGACCAATCCAGCCCCTCCGAGCAATCAAACGACCACCAATAATGACGGGGAACAAAATGTTAATCCTCCACAGAATGATAACACGATTCCGAGTAATGACGCACCGCCTAGGGTGGTCGTTACAGACAGTAATGGCCCTATACCTACGGTAGAGACGAACCGTACTGAACCGATTCGTGCATCCCGGGGATGTTCGATCAAAGACTTTATGTTGTGCAAACCTCTAGAGTTTAGCAGGTCTGAAGGACCCAATGGGTTGGTTAAGTGGATGGAGAAAATAGAATCCGTTGTGAATATCAGCAACTGCCCCGAGGATTGTGTTGTTAAGTATGCTACCTGCACATTCACGGACCATGCCTTGACATGGTGGAACACGATAGTGCAGACCCGGGGTCAGGCGGCGACAAACCGCATGACCTGGACAGAGCTCAAGGCTCTTGTACTGGAACATTTCTGCCCGAAAAACGAATTGCAAAAATTAGAAAATGAATTGTGGAACCTGGAGATGTAGGGGGCAGACCATTTGGGTTATACAAACCGGTTTAATGAGTTGTCGCGATTGGTACCATGGTTGGTCACCCCAGAGTCGAAGAGGGTTGAGCGTTATATTTGGGGGCTAACTCCAGTTGTAAGGAGTATAGTCAATTCTGGGGGACACCAGACGTATGAGGGTGCGGTGACGCAAGCTGGTATCGTCACGTATGATTTCGTAAGGAGCGGGTCACTGAAGGTGGCGGGAGAATCCGCTGGGGGAAAGCGGGGTACACATGACCATAGGATCCAGGAGAAGCAGCAAGGTAAACGTGCTAGGCCCACTGCCCAGAACTACGCCATGACTAGTTCAGGCGGAAGGCAAGAACCGCAGAAGGGAACGTTTCCTAAGTGTGGGAAATGCGGTTACCACCATGGTGGCATGTGCAAAGAAGTGGTGTGCCACCGGTGCGGCAGGATTGGGCACTATGCACCGAGTTGTAGGACAAACCTGAACAACTTGAACCGGCAACCGCAACCTATCCGTGCGCATCCATTTAGGACCCAATCAGCCCGACAACAAAACCCGCAAGGAAACCAAATGGTGACCACCAGCCGTGCTTGCTATGAATGCGGCAGCACAGATCACTTCAAGAGAAACTGTCCGAAGCTGAACCAGGGAGGAAATGGGCGGCAAACCGCGGGTCAGGCATCGTCGTCCAATCCGGCGCGAGGCCGAGCATTCGTGATGGGAGTGAACGAAGCACGCCAGGACCCCAGCGTAGTGACAGGTACATTCCTCGTCTCTGATCATTAAGCTTCTGTATTATTTGATACGGGCGCCGATAGAAGTTTTGTCTCCGTTAGATTCCTGTCAATAGCAAACCTCCCAATTGGTGAAACCAAAGAACCTTACACCGTAGAAGTCGCTAACGGTAAAACCATGATATTTAATCAGATAGTTCGGAATTGCCCTTTTATTCTGAACGATCAATCCTTTCTGATTGACTTGTTACCGGTAGAATTGTGTAGTTTTGACGTGATAGTGGGAATGGATTGGTTAGCACGTAACAAGGTAGAAATAAACTGTGAAAAGAAAATCGTCAAGATCCGGGTGTCGGATGACGAAGAGGTATTAGTGCAGGGTGAGAAGTCGGGCAATATGATACCGTTTATATCCCACCTCAAGGTGTTAAAATATATACGCCAGGGATGCGTGGCGTATCTAGCGAGCTTGACGGCCACGGACCCTGAGGAAAAACGGGTGGATGATATCCCAGTGGTACGTGAATTTCCACAAGTTTTCCCAAGGAACTTCCTGGATTACCGCCAACCCGACAGGTCGAATTCAGAATCGACTTATTACCTCAAGCTGGCCCTGTTGCTAAGGCGCCCTACCGACTTGCACCATCAGAGATGTAAGAATTATCCAACCAATTGCAAGAATTGTTGGATAAAGGATTTATACGTCCTAGTTATTCCCCGTGGGGTGCACCGGTACTATTCGTGAAAAAGAAGGACGGAAGCCTTAGAATGTGCATTGATTACAGGGAGCTGAACAAGTTGACAATCAAAAATAGGTATCCTCTTCCCCGAATCGATGATCTATTCGACCAGCTACAAGGTGCGAGCTACTTCTCAAAAATAGATCTTAGATCGGGATACCATCAGGTTAGAATCCAGGAGGAGGATATCCCAAAAACCGCATTCCGGACTCGCTACGGCCATTACGAGTTCTTAGTTATGCCTTTCGGGCTAACAAATGCGCCAGCAGTATTCATGGATCTCATGAATCGAGTCTGTAAACCCTACCTCTATAAATTCGTCATCGTGTTTATTGACGATATTTTGATATACTCGAAGAGTAAAGAAGAGCACGAGCAACACTTGAGATTAATTTTAGAGCTTCTAAATCAGGAGAAGTTGTATGCAAAATTCTCCAAGTGTAACTTTTGGTTACAAGAAGTGCAATTCCTTGGCCACGTTATAAACCATCAAGAAATTCACGTTGATCCAAGTAAGGTTGAAGCAGTTAAGAATTGGCAAGCGCCTAAATCGCCAAAGGAAATCCGCCAATTCTTAGGCTTAGCTGGATATTATCGTCGATTTATAGAGAACTTTTCCAGCATTGCCCAACCTTTAACCCTTTTGACCCAAAAAGATCGAAAGTATGAATGGGGTGAAGAGCAGGAAACGGCGTTTCAAACGCTAAAACAAAGATTGTGCCAAGCGCCGATCTTAAGTCTCCCCGACGGAGACGATGGTTTTGTCATATATTGTGACGCATCCCGGAGAGGGTTAGGATGCGTGTTGATGCAAAATAATAAGGTTATAGCCTATGCTTCTCGTCAGTTAAAAATACACGAGAAAAATTACACTACTCATGACTTAGAACTGGGAGCAGTTATCTTCGCACTTAAAATCTGGAGACATTACCTCTACGGTACAAAGTGCACCATCTTCACCGATCATAAAAGTTTGCAACACATATTCGATCAGAAAGAACTGAATATGAGGCAACGAAGATGGGTCGAGTTATTAAGCGACTATGACTGTGACATCCGTTATCACCCTGGCAAAGCTAACGTCGTAGCCGATGCCTTGAGTAGGAAGGATCGGGTTAAACCATTGCGAGTGCGAGCGTTGGGGATGATAGTCCAGTCGAACCTTTCGGATTTGATTCGAGTCGCTCAACGCGAGGCGTTGAAAGAGGAACAAATGGAAAAAGAAGGACTTTACGGTAACGAGAAAAATTTCGAACAGCGCGTGGACGAAATTCTCTATTTCAAAAATCGGATTTGGATCCCGACCCTCCATGACCTTCGTGAATTAATCATGGACGAAGCGCATAAATCAAAATATTCCATACATCCGGGATCGGATAAGATGTACAAGGATGTGAAGGAGTTCTACTGGTGGTCGGGTATGAAAAAGGATATAGCCATATACGTCGGCAAGTGTACGACGTGTGCGAGGGTTAAGGCGGAGCACCAGGAACCTTCGGGAATGTTACAACAACCGGAAATTCCTGAATGGAAGTGGGAGCAGATCACGATGGATTTTGTGACACATCTCCCCAAGACGTCCCGAGGACATGATGCAATTTGGGTAGTCGTGGATCGATTAACCAAATCGGCACATTTTATTCCGATTAGAAATAATTATAACACTGAGAGACTTGCGCAGATTTATATAAATGAAATTGTGTCTCGTCATGGTATACCCGTCTCGATCATCTCCGATCGGGATAGCCATTTCACCTCCAAACTTTGGCAAGCTGTGCAAGAAGCGCTGGGAACGCGTATTGATCTAAGCACAGCTTACCACCCTCAGACCGATGGCCAGTCTGAAAGGACCATCCAAACCCTGGAGGATTTACTTCGTGCATGCGTACTGGAATTTAAGGGAAATTGGGATCAACATCTCCCACTCGTTGAATTTTCCTATAATAACAGTTACCATAGCAGTATAAAGGCAGCACCTTACGAAGCATTGTATGGACGGAAGTGCCGATCACCACTCTGCTGGACTGAAGTGGGCGACACACAGGTTATTAGATCAGACCTGGTCCATGAAACGACCAGCAAAATACTTGAAATTAAGAACAATCTGAAGGCCGCACGGGATCGGCAGAAGAGTTATGCCGATACCCGTAGAAAACCGTTATCATTTGAGAAAGGTGATAAAGTGTATTTGAAAGTATCACCTTGGAAAGGAGTAGTCAGATTTGGAAAGGCGGGGAAGTTAGCCCCTAGATACATTGGACCATTCGACATTACTGCAAAAATCGGTCCTGTAGCATACCGATTAGAACTGCCTGATGAACTGAGTGGAGTTCACAACGTGTTTCACGTGTCGAACTTGAAAAGGTGTCTGTCGGATGAGACATCGGTGTTACCTCTAGAGGGTGTCCAAATAAATGATAAGCTCAACATTGTAGAGGAGCCCATAGAAATAGTAGACGGGAAAATCAAACAACTTAGACACAATAAGATCTCGTTGGTCAAAGTTAGATGGAACTCACAACGAGGCCCAGAATATACATGGGAACGAAAGGACGAATTTCGGAAGAAATACCCCCACCTATTTCCTCAAAAGGAAGTAGTTGACGCGTAAAATTTCGAGAACGAAATTTTTATAACGGGGGGAGAATGTAACGATTCCGGCAAATTCAGGTATACCCTAGCCGGAATATACTATTTACGTGTTATTTAATACCGAATATATGAATTATAATGTGTTTATATGAGTATATAAGATTCACAGTACGATTTATACTCAAATGTACAACTAGTCATATTGAAATTACGATTAATCGATGAACGGTTATTGAAACCCGAACGAATCGGGGATTACGTTATAGACGAAATATATAATGTTTAGTGATGTGTACGAAGTATTAAGGCTTCGGGATAAGTGAATTATAGCACAGAAAAAGGATTTCAATTTATTAGTACATCGGTACGTTAAACGAAACCTTTAACATCAAACCAAGCAAGAGACGATCGATCAAGCCGAAAAAGATGCACAATGACCAACAATATGATGTGTTGAGTCAATAAATGTCACGGTTTAAGTTTTTAAAGATTTTAAATCAGTTTTATATAAATTTTATTTTTAAGACGAAAAACGACCATTTTAGCCTCGTTTTAAGCCGAATTAAGTGTTTAACCGAAAAACGAACTGAACCAGATTATCCACAACGTTATCCGGATTACACAATCCAAATGTGTGGCCATGGTTGGAGATGTGGGCCCCCCCACACCATACATGGACCGATCGGTCCTTGTGGTGCACACACACATCACATTTTCTTTTTTTCTAAACTCCCAACTCCAAAATCCTCTCAACACTCTTCAACCTTCATCCAAACCCTTGATTTTTAACAAGAATCATAAGGTAAAAACATGGTTTTAATGGTTGATTCATAGTTTTGATTCCATGATCTTAAGTTGTTTGCAAGAGAATGAAGTTTCAAGTGAAAAATGGGTGAAAACCCGAGATGAAACCGATTCTTGCGTGATCAAGTGATATATACAAGTTATACAAGGGATCTTGGTCCAAGAAAGGATTTAAAAGAGTCAAAAACGAATTACTGTATTCTATCTTCTATATATGTAGTATTAGCCTATTCTTTTATCAGGACAACATCGGCACCAGCATCAATATTATCGGAATTGTTACCAATACATGTTTTTCATGCTTTTAGGTTGATTTTAAAACATGTGTTAACTTCCTTTTGGCATTTCATAATGAGCCACACCAATACCATACGGATTCTCGCTGCAATGCGTGGGGGAGTTTTACTAGTTATAATTTATATAATTGATAGAGTTGTTGATAGTATATAAATATTTCGAAAGTATTATAATTTTTTTGTTAGTTATAAGAGTTATTTAAAGTCTAATAAGATAACCTCTTTAAGTTAACTGTTATTTCTTTTTTCTTTTTGCCATATCTACAACAAAAGCCACTTTAACATCATTAGTGTGCCATGTAACCAAGATTGCCAGCTCCTTGGTAATAAAATGACAACAATAGCATGATGTTTGAAACTATAACCACCATATTCAAATTCTTGAACAAAGACATTATACATTGATCATATAAAAAGTGTAACATTACGATGCTAATTTAAAGCATATGCTTTTTTAAAAATAACCCAGTCAATCCATATTGTAGGTGAATGATTAAGACTTGCAACAACTAGACACTACTTTTAGTAGACATTATCGGCTATATAGGTAAATGATTAGGACTTGCTACTGCTAACCTCTAGACAATAATTTTAGTTCACATGTAATAAATTGGCAAGTACAACTTTGAAAGTAGAATGCAAAAAAAATATGTTGGCCCATGGTCATTAATGTGAAGCCCATTTTGACTAAAGAAGTGAACATGTACGTTCTGCTGTTATCTAACAAAATCAGTCATTTTTTACAGTTTCTGGGTCGTGACAAAGATGATGGCGTCCAGCGCAGTGTAGTATCTGGTAAAAAGGTGAGTTTTGTCCATCATAAAGTTCCGGGCTATTAAAATTTGAATTTGAAATGAGTGCTTCACATTACTTTTTTTTATTTTGGTAGATTTTATTAAAAGTTGACAAGACAAGGGAGGATAAGAAGGCAGAAAATAACCGCAACCAGCTGTTAAAGTTTTTAAATGCTAGCTATGATTGATTTTGCTGTGAATCAATCTTGACTACCTGTATCAATGAAAGATTTTGAACGCCCATGGTTGGGCCCTAGTCGGGTTGGTGAAACCGTATGTTTATCATTGGTTGTTTTGAAGATTTTATATTTCCATAGGATTGTTGATGTTTTTTGAGTTGGATTTTTCGTGGTATAACTGAGTTTGGAACACTAAGATTGAACCTGAATCCTGTTCAGATATCTTTTCTGTTTGAAAAGTTTTGATGTTTTCCATTTGCTCGTTGTTACGATACAAAATGATAATCGATCGATAAAGAGAAAGGAAGAACAGAGAGAGGGAAAACCAAATCAATTCATCGATACTCGTCTATCCAACAGATCCCGTATATGTATACAAACATATTATGGATATAACCCTAAACTATTAGTTATGTACACTTTAGTCTCTCTACTATTTGATACCTAACACTACTCCCCTCTCAAAACATTTTTGTCCTCAAAAATCAAAATACGGGGAAAGAAGATAAAAAAATATAAAAATTCTAATCAAAACTATCAAATCCAAACTGTGAAGAATATTTTGCAACATCATCTGAATGAGATTTCCTTATGTAACCAAATGCATATCCATACTCCATCATGATCACAACTTTTGCTAGATTGTTTCACCAACCACTACAACAAAATAGACCTTTATTTGTTGTGACATAATTATCAGAATTTGTGACCAACCGGATTTGGATTTCCAACCAAGAAAAGCCAACTGCAAGATCTCATAAGTATTCCATGACCTTTTATCAGATAAAAGACAACCAATTTATTTTCAAATGTGTAGGTGCCACCTAAGAATTTCTCTCAATATACCTCTGTTTGATTTTGTTTAAATTGGACTCTAACCATAACAGAATGCTTGTTAAAATGGTGCATTAAAGACAAATCCATCTTTAACCTTATCTTGTTTCCACCCATAATTTGCTGCAACTTGCGAAGCACTTGACATTGTTGCATAACGGATACCATCTTATTAGTAATAGTGCCAGATGAGTGCAAAAAGAGAGTGATGCCATCCTGCAAAATTGTTTTGCGTGGAGCAGAATCATGATCGCTCGAAATATTATGAAAAAATGGAAAGGAAACCGCAACAGATTGAAGTTCCATTGAGCTTAATTCACCATACTTTTGTGCCCTCTTAAATTTGAACTTCAACAATTTAAATTTCCATTTGTGCCACATCATCAATCTTGTGTCAACAGTAGAGGGTACTTTTATCATCACTTTATCATCACTTTGCCAAACCATTTTGAATTCAACAGTGTTACCATCTTTACATTCTTTGTTACAAAGCCACCCGACATCTCTCCAAAACTTGAGATTCGATTGTACTTCTTGATCCAAGTCTTGTTTATCATACCTGCATTCAGACGATACCAATTGCCAGACCTTGTGAACAGTCTCAGCAACCTTTGACTGGTTCCAACCCGTATCTGATTTATCCACCATTATCGATTCATTCATTTGCTCGAATTCACATTTTCTTTTATTTTTTACATAAAAAACAACCTGAACTGTAGAGTCCACAAAACTTGAGTTGCACATCGACTTCTTGATGACCTTTAATACCAAGATCAATATAAAACTGATTATTCTTGCTATCTTTTTCATCTTCCTTTGAATCATCATCCATGTTTGCTGATTTAACGCACCTCAAATCACCATTTTCTTCAATGCAACTTTTATTGTGTATTTCAGTTGCTAATTCTCTCAAACAGCCTTTAGGTTTAGTGTTTACTACTATGTCTTGATTTAAGGCATATTCCTCATGGGTTTCCATAGCCTTAGGTAAAACCATAGAAACCAGATCATCTTGAATAAACCCAGGTTCAACCTGATCAAATTCATTATAACTTGTTTCATTTAAACTACCTTCAATTTATTCCACTTCATCACCCTTAATATTCTCAGGAATTTCATCAAACACTTTTTCATGTCCATTTTCTCTTAAAACATCATTACCCCTTCCATTCTCCAATGAAATATTAGCATCAATGGATTCTTGATTAATGGTTTCTTTAACCTCAACCCCATTTTCAGATTCATCAAAGGCATGAATCTTGCTTTAACTAAATTCCTCATCATTGTTTGCACCAAGAAATCGACTTTCTAGCTTCTTAAATTCTTTATTGCGAAAGCAAGTGGTAAGCAAATATCTTGGTTCTTTGCCATTTCGTAAGAGCCTCATTGAGTGTGTTTGGTCTCAAAAACATAACCCACCACTTAGTTTCATATTTGAGACCCTTCACAAATAGACTTGTAGCATAATCCTCACTTAGAACTACTTTAGTAAGGAGAATATCAAATGAATTGCAATAATCGTGAAATGAATCTGTTTGTTGGAAGTTCTTGATTTCTTCCATAGATGATGAAGTATTAAGAATTCTTGTTTCTTGATTTTTAGTTCCGAATAAGCTAGGACTTTGTTTTCCCCATGTTGGTGATCTCGTCCATTCATCCAAACATTTATAACCCATGCAATATTCCCAATCAGTGGGTGGTTTTGAATAATTTGGTTTGTAACCACAACAATGACCCCTGCCTTCATATTGTAACCAACCGCAAGAACACTAACGAGTCGCACAAACATGAACCTTGTTCTCCCATATCAAACCCCCACATGAACACAAGAACACCATTGTTACCTTGATTGTTGCCGTCAAGAACCTGCTTGGCCCTAATTGTTGATTAATGAATCACCCACGGTGAACTGGTGATGTTGATTTATCAAATTGTCGCCTGAATTACCCTTTCAATTGCTGAATCGTCAACAGTCAATCGTTGCTCAATCAATTGATGCCTGTCGTTCTTGAATTGCCGCCCAGAACGAATTGTCCCCTAAACCGCTGTTGTAAATTGTTGGTTGTCAGTTATGCTGAAATTTATTGCGTATGAATTGAATTAATCCCTAACTGTTGAGTAGGATTTGATCGCCGGCTTGAATTGAATTCTTTGTCATCGTGAATTGGTCGTCAGAAGAGCGTCCGAGAGGTTTGAACCGCTCTGATACCACTTGTTACGATACAAAATGGTAATCGAGATATTAAGATCGATAAAGAGAAAGGAAGAAGAACAGAGAGAGGGAAAACCAAATCAATTTGTAAGGCCCCAGTCCCGGTGCCATACATTGGATGTTGGATTTACTCATAAACACAATTCTAAAATATCAGAGTGAATTAAAACTTCTGCGGAATAATAATATTAGTCAACCATTCATTACAACATTCGAAACTTTTCTTTTAAAACATAACATAAACGATAATATCAAAACATCATGACAAATCTTCAGATGCCAGCCTCTTCAATCTTGCCATGTCCTGCTCAAACCAGTTGTCTCAATCTGTTAACCTACGTGCTTACTAAAAGTCAGCTACGCTGAGTGAGTTCTAGTTAATCAGACGACATACAATACATTCACATACTTCCATATGCACCCGAAGGTACATACCTTCATATTAACTTACATACCTACGTACATACGTACTTTCATTATTTCTTTCATACTTACATACATACTTCCATTTATACTTATACGTTTTAGAGAGCATTCGGCCCTATAACCTTCACCGATATTATTAGGGTCGGTTTCCTACATTCGCCGACATTATTAGGGTCGGTACCCTTTTCTAACTATACCTTCTATACCCTTCTATACATTCATAACTATAACTTCCATACATTCATACATCATTTATACGTCATATATATATATATCAATCATATCTTTAAACTACCCCTTGATGGTATATGCATTATCTGAATATCGTTCATGCATCGTCAAGCATTCATTCATACATAAATCATATAAGACATACACTTACCAATTAAGGTAAGTGTATTAACTAATCACATCGAGTATGCACACAGCCCCGAAAACATAACAAGGAATGGGGCTAGAAATGTAACGATTCCGGCAAATTCAGGTATACCCTAGCCGGAATATACTATTTACGTGTTATTTAATACCGAATATATGAATTATAATGTGTTTATATGAGTATATAAGATTCACAGTACGAATTATACTCGAATGTACAGCTAGTCATATTGAAATTACGATTAATCGATGAACGGTTATTGAAACCCGAACGAATCGGGGATTACGTTATAGACGAAATATATAATGTTTAGTGATGTGTACGAAGTATTAAGGCTTCGGGATAAGTGAATTATAGCACATAAAAAGGATTTCGATTTATTAGTACATCGGTACGTTAAACGAAACCTTTAACATCAAACCAAGAAAGAGACGATCGATCAAGCCGAAAAAGATGCACAATGACCGACAATATGATGTGTTGAGTCAATAAATGTCACGGTTTAAGTTTTTAAAGATTTTAAATCAGTTTTATATAAATTTTATTTTTAAGACGAAAAACGACCGTTTTAGCCTCGTTTTAAGCCGAATTAAGTGTTTAACCGAAAAACGAACTGAACCAGATTATCCACAACGTTATCCGGATTACACAATCCAAATGTGTGGCCATGGTTGGAGATGTGGGCCCCCCCACACCATACATGGACCGATCGGTCCTTGTGGTGCACACACACATCACATTTTCTTTTTTTCTAAACTCCCAACTCCAAAATCCTCTCAACACTCTTCAACCTTCATCCAAACCCTTGATTTTTAACAAGAATCATAAGGTAAAAACATGGTTTTAATGGTTGATTCATAGTTTTGATTCCATGATCTTAAGTTGTTTGCAAGAGAATGAAGTTTCAAGTGAAAAATGGGTGAAAACCCGAGATGAAACCGATTCTTGCGTGATCAAGTGATGTATACAAGTTATACAAGGGATCTTGGTCCAAGAAAGGATTTAAAAGAGTCAAAAACGAATTTTTACGGTTAAAATCTTTGTTTTGGTGTCCAAACCGAAACCATGAAAGAAATGGCTTGATTGTGGGTATAACTTGCTTGGTGTGGTGTTTTTGTGCTTGTAGGTGTTGTATCTAGTTGCTAGCAAAGGCTAGAAAGCAAGATCTTTGCGATCTAAAGCTAGAAACACAAGGTAGTTCTGTTTTTCGTATGATTTGTAAGATTTGGACAGATTGTGGTAGACTTAGAGTTGAGTCATGAAATTTCACAGAGATGATCTACACATGAAAATATGAGATCTGTGAAATTTTGGTAATTTTGAATAAAGGATGAATATTTGGTGAATTTAATGCTCGGTTTTGGCTAAAAATGGTGAAAAATAGCTAAACATCATGAAAAATTCTGGAAAAATTTAGATAAGCTTTTTATAACATATAAAAGTCACACACAAAATTTCAGGTCCATTGGAGAAGTCTAAGTAGGCTTTTCGGTAAAACGAGTTCTAGGGTTTTCTAGCTCGGTTTTGGTGAAAATGGCATGAAAAATGAGTTTTTGGTTCTGTAAAAATTACTGGGAACTATGTGGATGGCAGGAGTCATCCCAGAAAAATTTGGGATTTTTTTAAGGTCGTTTGGTATTTTCGACATATTTGGTGTTTAAATGACGTTTAAAAATAGATAAATAAATGTTAAATATAAAAATTAATTCTGGAAATATTTTTATAAAATTCCTTACTGTCAAAAACTGATTTGTACAAAATTTCAAGATCCGAGACTAAACGGATAATTATTTGTGCTAAATAGAACATAAAAACAAACTTTTAAAGCTTAAAACGCGTAAACCGGCAAAGTTCGCCTAAGCGAACTGACTGGTGTATAAAAACCTTAAAAATGGACTATTTTCATGAAACTAAATTAGTTAAGTAAAAATAAATCATCCGAAAATAATTCGGATGATTTGGGTAATTTTACCCGATTTAGTCGTTTCCGGTATATTAAAGACGGAAACGGGCCCCGCGGCCAAACGGGGTGTCTAAACCGAGCTCTAATTTCACCACTTTAATTAAAATATCAATAACAACTATTTTCGGGTCGTATGTGGCCAAACTCATTTTTGAAAACATAAAGACGAATAACCGTGCTAGGCACGCAAAACGAGAAAACAAACTAATGGTAGTTTTGACTAAAGAACTCTAAGTAATATCACAATCTAAGTCCTGAGAAGTGTTTCGGGGTTAACATTGTCCCCGGATCGTGTACGGTACTGGGTCAACAGTGTCCCAAGACGTACCGGTTAACACGAATTTAAGTTATATTAATAGAAATTGTGTAGTAACGACTTAGGGATCGTATTACAGATCCAGACCGGTAGCTGTTCACAGTATTACACCTGCTCACCAAAAAGGTGAGTTTTCACTAGCCCTTTTTTTATTGAACTGTTTTAAATATTTTCCCGGGGCGGAAAGCATGTTGTTATCAAAGTGTTTAAGTACATGCCGATCGCATAGAAATGAATGTATTTATATAATGTCTATTGTACGGGAATCGTACGGTAGTGTATTAAGATGGGAATTGTCTGAGTTACTAATATTGTAAGGCCCGAAACAGTGTTCTGGGTTAACAGTGTCCCCAGAGGTTATTAAATGTATTTTCTGGGTTAACGGTGTCCCCAGAGGCTATTAAATGTGTTTCTGGGTTAACAGTGTCCCCAGAGGTTATTGGAAGTGTTCTGGGTTAACAGTGTCCCCAGAGGTTATTAAATGTGTTTCTGGGTTAACAGTGTCCCCAGAGGTTATAAAACGTGTTTCTGGGTTAACAGTGTCCCCAGAGGTTATAAAATGTATTTCTGGGTTAACAGTGTCCCCAGAGGTTATTAAATGTGTTTATGGGTTAACGGAGTTTTCACTTGTAGGCTCAGCATAATTATATCATTAAATTGTGATTATTAAAATGATTTGTCATGGTTTACTTAAATTAGTGAAACTCACCAACTATTCGTAGTTGACCCGTTTTCTTTACATGCTTTCTAGGTACACCCAAATTGGAATGAGTGATACGTGCTTGCTGATGTGTGCTATTTTGTGGAAGCTTAAGAGTCTATATTTTGTTTTAAACATGTTAACGTACTATTGGTAAAAATTATGCGATAACACCTAGTCGGTAACGAAACTCGGAACAATGTAATACGTTTAAATTATTGTAGTGGTGTTTTCTTTATAAGCAATGCTGTTGATATCAGATGTGTCTGTTGCATCCCGGTTACGTTTCCGCTGCGGTTACGGGGTGTTACAAGAAACTCACCTGAACGCGGTTACGTTCACCGTTAAGCTGCCAGGTCAGCTTGGAAAAATTTTATTTTCATTAACTGTCTTAACATATTTTTCATTAGGATTTCATGATTATATTTTATTGTTAACCTCTCAATCCTTTATGGTATCTTCTATAAATTAATAAAGTTCAAGGGCTATTTTGTTCTTAAACATTCTTTTTCTAAGTCCAGGGACTGTTCTGTCATTTATAAAACTTCTAGTTCGTTACTTGGTTCTTAGCGAATTGGGTTCATAACAAATGACCCATTCGTTACTTTATAACGAATTGACTGTTATAACGAACTGGTCCTTTGACGAATTGGACCTTATAACGAACTGGTCCTTTGACGAATTGAACTTCATAGCGAAGACCCTTCTGTAACGAATTGAACCTTCTAGTTCGTTATCTCCTTCTAACGAATGGTCATACCGAATTGGGGTTAATTCGTTATCTTTTCCTTAACGAATTTGGATACAAACTAAAGTTAGTTCGTTATGTTTCCGTTAACAAATCACCCTAACGAATTACCTCTAGTTCGTTAACTCTCCGTTAACGAAGGGTTAGGTCAGAGAATGTCAGAACATTCTCTGACATGCTAACCTCGTATTCGTTTTTCCGGCGCCGTCATCGTCGGAAAACCGGGATCTTGCCGGAAAAGCGAGATATCGCTTATTTCACCACCGTTTTCACCGTTTTTCGTCCTGTTCGATCCAGATCTGAGCTAGGGTGATCCCTAGGCTCATCTTTTGCTCGGTTCATACCCGATTCCACTCGGATCTCGTGACTTTAACGGTTTAAGGTGTCGGCTCGTCGTTTCGTGACTAAATCTAGCTGGTTTGAGTTCATACAATATCATACTATCATTACCTTGGATTGGGACGGTGTTCCTTCTTGGTTCGGCTAGAGAAAAGAGAGAAACTAGAGAGAGAAATTAAGTGTGTGTTTTGGGTGGTGTATGGAATATGTGTAAATGAGTGGACTATTTGGTAACTAAGGTTAATATAATTATGGATCATGGGCTTAAGCCCATGGTCTTTTTTTTCTTTCCTACATAACCCAAGTCCATAATCCATATCCATTTAACCCAACACTAGCCCGACTCATAATAACTCATATTTCCATTTTATTAACCGAAACGAGAAAACAGGATGTTACAAGTCTTCCCTCCTTAAAGAGGTTTCATCCCCGAAACCTAACTATTACTAAAATAAATCTGGATAAAACTTGCGCATGTCTTCCTCGGCTTCCCATGTAGCGTCCGATCCTTTGCGATGCTTCCATATCACTTTCACTAAGGGTATAACCTTGTGTCAGAGTTTCTTTTCCTTGTGATCAACTATCTCGATTGGTTGCTCAGTGTAGTTCAACTGTTCATCAACCTCAATGTCGATTGGTTGCTAAGGGTATAACCTTGTGTCGGAGTTTCTTAAGCCCATGATCCATGATATATAAACAATAATTAACCCTTAATCCATTCACCACCCAAAACACACAATTAAGCTCTCTCTCTAGCCGAAATCACCAAGAAACCGAGCATCAACCCGAGGTAATGATAGTATGATATTGTAGAGATCCAAACCCGTTAGATCTAGCCGCGAAACGACGAGCCGACACCTTTAAACCTTTAATGTCACGAGATCCGGGTGGAATCGGGTATCAACCGAACCTAAGATGAGCTTAGGGGTCACCCTAGCTCAGATCTGGATCGAACGGGATGAAAAACAGTGAAAAACGGTGGAAAACGAGTGAGATCTCGTTTTTCCGGCGACGACGGCGCCGGAAAGGCGGTGCTGGAAAACGGCGTACGAGGTTAGCATGTCAGAAAATGTTTCTGACATTCTCTGACCTAACCCTAATTCGTTAACGGAGAGTTAACGAACTAGAGGTAATTAGTTAACGGAAGCTAACGAACTAGCCTTAGTTCGTATCCCAATTCGTTAAGGAGAAGATAACGAATTACCCCCAATTCGTTATAGTCATTCGTTAAAAGGAGATAACGAATTAGAAGGTTCAATTCGTTACATAGGGGTCATTCTCTATGAAGTTCAATTCGTCAAAGGACCAGTTCGTTATAAGGTCCAATTCGTCAAAGGACCAGTTCGTTATAAGGTCCAATTCGTTATAAAGTAACGAATGGGTCATTCGTTAAGAAACCAGTTCGTTAAGAACCAAGTAACGAACTAGAATTTAACAAAATGATAGAACAATCGCTGGACTTAGAAAAAGAATGATTTAATTACAAAATAGCCCTTGAACTTTATTAATTTATAGATGATACCTTAAAGGATTGAGAGGTTAACAATAAAATATTATCACGAAATCCTAATGGAAAATGTGTTAAGACAATTAATGAAAATAAAATTTTTCCAAGCTGACGTGGTAGCTTAACCCCAGCCAGGGGCTCTGCCCCTTGGACCTCGCTAGCGGCTGCCGCCCCTAGAACCCTGCTGCCAGGGGCGCTGCCCCCGGACCCACGTTCGTTGAGGGTTATAAGTAGACTAGAAACGCGATATGGGTAGTGATAGTTAAATTGATACGTGTGATTGTTATACAGTTAGTCGTGCACAACTCAAGAAAAGGAATAACTATAAACGGTGAACGTAACCGCATTCAGGTGATTTTCTAGCCCCATTTCCTTGTTATGTTTTCGGGGCTGTGTGCATACTCGATGTGATAGTTAATACACTTACCTTAAATGGTAAGTGTATTCCATGTATGATTTATGTGATAGATATTATGTTATGTATGTGAATGAAAGCTTGTCGGTACGTGAACAATCTTCAGATATTTCACGTATTGACAAGGGAGGTATGTATATGAAAGATGGATGTGTGTGATAGATATATGTACAACATATGAGTATGTATAAATGATTAAAGAAAGTATATGTATGTTACGAATATGTAAAGACAGTATGTACGAAGATGAAGAAGAAAGGGATCAGACCCTAATAATATATGAGATAGAGAAGAAAGGTAACAGATCCTAATAATATCTAAGATAGAGAAGGAAAAGATCAGACCCTAATATTATCTGAGATATAGAAGAAGAGAGGGATCAGACCCTAATAATATCTGAGATAGACAAGAAAGGGATAAGACCTTAATAATATATGAGATAGACAAGGACAGAGGGATCAGACCCTAATAATATTTGAGATAGAATGAACAGTAATTATATAGTGTGAGAATATGTATGAAATTATGTAATGAAAGTAAATTAGTAAAGTAATTATTATGTATCTTCAGATGCATAATGGAAGGTAAGCATATGTATTGTATGATATATGATTAACTAGAACTCACTCAGCATGACTGACTTTTAGTATGCACTCAGGTGAGTAGAATGAGGCAGCTGGCTTGAGCGGGAACACGTGCAGAAGAATAAGAGTCTGGCATCTGATGACTTGTGACGTTTTATAATTAATGTTTTAATTACTGAAAGACAAGAATGTTTTAAGACAAGTTATGGATTAATATGAAAGTTTATATTCTGAGCAAAATTATAATTAACTCTGATATTTAGAACGGTGTTTATGAGTAAATTCAACGTTAAAGTGAGGCACCGGTAATGGGGCTTTACATATATATAGGGTAAGGTTAATGTAAAAAACAATAGTTTTGTGAGAAACATAAGAATAGATGTACACCCTTGGATCTAGGATAAAGTGGTTGAAATTGGTAGTTTCTAAAAGTTGTATAGTTTCCTATTTACGTGTTATAGTGTCCTCCTATTTAGGTGGTGTACTTTATTTTAAGGTCTTCTCACACTTTTCACAATATAATTGTTTTTTATTTGAACCATTTTCTATATATATATATATACATATATATATATAGTTTCCTAATATTACTCTTTCATCATTATAACTGACATAGTTTCCTAGAATTGTTCTTTCACCATCATTTGTAATGCCATATGTCAACAAATTGTTGGTTCTTTCCATTTCTAGGAAACTCCTTATTTTTAGTTGAACTCTTTTCTATATATATATATAGGGGATGGTTCAGGAGAGAAATTAGATTATTGCGAGAAGTGCGAAAAGTGCGAGAAGTGATCTTAAACCATTGATTTAGTCAAATCAATGATCCATATTTATGGTGGCAATTGTGTAATAAATTACAAACTGATATGTAAAGTTTTATTGATGAAGGATATAATGGTAAATTTTTGTTATGTAACCAACAAAATTTAATTAAACAAACATAATTAGATTAATGAATTAATCTGACACTTTTCCAAATTTAGCTTAACTACATAAATAATAATAAAAGTTCACATTTTATGTATAAAATATATACAAACCTATATATGATTAACTGTGTGTAGGTGGAATGTAAGATTGTGTAGGTACAAATTTCATCTTTTTACAAGAATTATTAATTTAAGTATGTTAGAATAGATATGTAGGGAAATTTTTACTTACGTATGTATATGTGTTGTAAATAGGGTTTTGTTACCTATAAAATCACGTTT